>NC_064807.1:78454732-78492211 GCF_023721935.1 Panthera uncia | reverse complement strand
CCCCGGCGCGCCCCGCGGGGCTCGGGCAGAGGCGGCGCGGCCACCGTGCGGGCCGCCGAGGGCGCCGCCGGGCCGGGGGCCGAGGCGCGGTCCGGCCCCGAGTGCGCCCAGGCTCTGCGGATCAGGTGGGTCCCGCGGGGCGCCGCCCGAGCCCCGGGAGGTGGGAGCTGGGCCCGGCCCGGGGGCTGCGGGCGTGGCTTGGGGGGCGGCGGGGAAGAGGAGCGGGGCCACCGCTCCGGCCCTGCCCTGTTTCTGCCCTGCCTGTGTCCCCGCTTTTGTTCTTGTCGCTCTCTCTCTCTCTCTCTGCCCCGGTCCCTGTCCCCATCCTGTCCCTGTCGCTGCCTGTGCCCAGCCTGCAGACTCGCCGGAGGGGCGGCGGGCCGAGGTCTCCCCACGGGGCCGACGGGGTGCGGGCGGGAGAGAGGAGCCCCGGGGGGTGCTCGGTGGGACCCCCGCCCCTGGGGGAATCTCGAAAGGAGTGAGGGGTCTGTCCTCGCCCGTGGGGCAGGACAGAGGGAGGGCTCTCGCCCTGGACTACTTGGGAAGAGGATGCCCCTGAGAAGGGGGAGCCTGAGAGGGTGACGAGAGGGGGCGCCGGAGCCCCTGAAAGCTGGGGCACGGAGGAGGAGTGGTCCGAGAGCGCGGACCCAGCCAAACTCGGCACAGCGAAAGTTTCAAACATTTGTAACTTTGGCAGCAAAAGGGCCTGCTGCACTGGGGTGAAGGGAGGAGACAGGGTCCCTTCAACTTTACAAACAGCCCCGTTCCTGCTCGAAAGGGACACCACCCCGCCGTTGAAAATGGCAGAAAAACAGCTAAACAGAATGATTGCACAAACTCTTGAAAGGCATCCAAAAAACAGTAAAGTGGAAAAAATTGTTAGCGCTGGAGGAGAGAAAGCAGAGCGACTTGAGATTTCCCAATCTGCCCGCTGGCCGGGCCGGGGAGGAGGAGGAAGGCGAGGAGGGTGTCAGCGCCTCTCCTCCTCCCCGCCACCATCCCCTCCCCCGCCGCCCCTGCACCTCTCCCATCCCGCCCCCGGAAGGAACCGGGACCAGGCGGCTGCTTCTGTGGCTTTGCTCGCCGTTTGCACTCCTTCTGGATCTGGCGCAGGCCTCGTTGCCTTCTTCATTTACCTGGAAATAGGTATGTCTCAGGAGGCAGGAGATGCTGGGGACCCCAGGCCTCACTGCTTCTTAGCTGGGAGACGCTATCCCCGGGAAGCCTGTTTCTGCAACTATGAAATGGGGGTGCTGCTCTGAGTAAGAAAATGCCAGCGTGTGTGACCTGCGGTGGGGACATGGTTATTCTGTTGCACTTCTGTGCCTCTTTGGCTGCACTAAGCAAGCACTTTCTCCCTGGTTCTGAGTTATTGCTGGGTGTACCGTGTCTCTCCTACCAGATGGCAGGGGAGGGGGGGCAGGTGCAGATCTCAATTGTTGTTGGAAGTGGCAGGTATTCAATGACTTAATAAAGCAGAGCTGGGAATGCCCCTGGGGTTTACCTTGGTCCAGGAGATTGCAGACTGTGCTCCTGGGAGTCTTGAGATCCTGGCTCTGGAGCCACCGTAGTGGGGGAGGGGGGCCTACAGGGCAGGGCTCTGACCCCTCCTTCCTTTCTTTCAGAAGGAACAAGCTCCCTTCTGCCTTTATCTCTCCTATGTATATTGGGAAACCCCAGGGGCTGTTTTTGTTATCAGATTCCTCAGATCCAGTCTGCTTTGGAGAAACTGAGTCAAGAGGTATGCAAAGTGGTTTGTGTAAGATTCTCTGGTGGCCAAGCCTTGCCAGGAAGCCTGTCTCCTGAGTCATGGGCCACGAGCACCTTTCCCTTGGCCATGGTGGCTCCAAGCAGCCATTTCTCCAGCTGTTAGCACCAGCTCACCTGGATCCTAACTCCAAGGCCTCTGGTTCACCTTCTTACCCTTCTGGGAGAAGAAGCCATGAATCATCCTCTGAGATGTTTTCGGACTTTTGTGGGACCTTTAGATGTGAGTAGAACTAACAGTTTGTTCATAGGCTAAGATCAAAAAGAATTAGGTTCCCCAGGAGCTAGTCAGCACACTGCCCTTATCATAGCCCAACACAACAGGGTGGGGGATCTTGTTGCCTCATTTTATAGTAAAGGAAATGAAGTTCAGAGAGGCCAAGTAACTCACCCACGGATGCTCAGCTTCTAACTCAAGGCTGGGATTTGAATGCAGCCCTGTCTGACTCTAAGGCTTGTGCTCTTTATATTACATCATCTCTCCTAATGGTTAGAAAACAGCTAATGGACAGACATCATTAAGATGGGAGCAAGAGTGAGCGAGAATAGCTGAAAGGGGACAGCATTAAGCCGGAGACTGGGCATTCATATAGGGACATTCACACTATAAATATAATTGTATTTGAAATGACTGTGTTTTCTGCCCTGTACGTTCTTTTTATTTTAGTGGTTTTTGGTAGATCCTTACAAATTATTTTTCTAATTTTTAATTAAAGTATCATCTAGATACAATAGTATCCACAAATCTTCAGTTCAAACATGTTTTGACAATTGTTCACACCTATGCAACCACCACGCAAAGTGACAGGTAAATATTTGCAACATCCTGGAAAGTTTCCATTTCCAACTAATTTTCCTTCTGTCCCTCCCAGACAACCATTTCCTGATTTTATTACCATTGATTAATTTTGCCTGCTCTTGTACTTCGTGTAAATAGAATCATACTGTATATCTCTGGTTTATTTCACTTGACGTAGTGGTTTCCAAATTCACCTGTATTGCTGCATATATGAGTAGTCTGTTCCTTTTTATTGCTTGAGTAGTAGTTTATTCTGTTGTATGGGTATACCACGGTTTGCTTATTTATTCCCTTACTGAGGAACGCGTTGGGTTATTTCCAGTTTGAGCTCTTATTTCTTGTAGAATTCTTTTGTGGACATTGGTCTTCATGTAGGACTGAAATTCGTGGGTCATAGGGTATACCATTTTACCTTCCCACAGCAACGTAAGGCTCTTGCAATTATTCCACATGCTTGATGATATTTGGTGTTGCTTTTATTTTAGTCGTTTTGATTTTAGCCATTTTAGTGGCAGGGTGATGGTATCTTATACCTTCTATTTTTATGATGCAATTTTAAGGGCTGTTGGAGAAGACAGCATGAACAGGGGGCAGAATATAAAATAAGATGGTGGTGTGGAGGCCACCAGAAGCCATGCCTCCGGAGGGAAGGAACCTAATGGAATTGTTGGAATTGTGACATTAGGAATAGGAAATTCTGGGCTTAGGAGAGCTCTCTGTGTATCACCTGCAATTTAAGACCTGGTACTTTTACTCTATAAACTAAGCAAGTTTGTCCACGCTTATAGCTTTTTTTTTTTTTAATTGTTTTTAAAGTCTATTTATTTATTTTGAGAAAGGGGGGGGAGGGGCAAGAGAGAGGGAGAGAGAAAGAATCCCAAGCAGGGTCCGTGCTGTCAGCACAGAGTGCAATGGGGGCTCGAACTCATGAACTGTGAGATCATGATCTGACCTGGAAAGCAAGAGCCAGACACTTAACTGACTCAGCCACCCAGGTGCCCCCATGCCAATGACTTTAAATGCTACCTCCAGAGCAGTCATCTTTATCTCCAGTTCACATCTCTGTTTCGGGTCCCCGATTCACATGTTTCACTGCCCACTGGGCATCTCTTCTTGGATGTCTCAAAGATGCTACAAACTTGGCAAGGCCGGACACAACTCATTATCTCGTATTGGCTTTCTGTCATGGGTCACTGGATGAATGATGGCACCACTAGCTGAGAGAATACATAACGAGGAACATTTGGGTCAAGGGCAGAGATAATGTATTTGGTCCCACGCTAAATGGTGTGGAGCAGCCTGGGAAGATAAGGGCAGGAAGATGCACTGGGCAGTTAGGAGATTACTGAAATCTGCTGGGAGTAATTTTGGTGGGATGGAGGACAGACAAGTTAGATTGCTGAGATATGAGAGGGAAAGAAGTGGAGATGGTGAGTACAGGCAATACTTTCAAGAAATTTGTGTGAAAAGACCAGAGGGAGATTGAGCTACAGTTGTAGGAAGGTGAAGGTGAAGGGAAGGATTTTAGGACGGAAAAGACAAGGGAGATACAGGCCAGGGGAAGGACTCAGTCTAAGAGAGGTAAGAGATGGCCAATAGGGCAAAATTCTAGAGGAGCAGAAGGATGGATGTCTCCACCTCTGTGACTGGGTGTGAGTGAATGAAGGTTCCAATGTGTATCGACTACAGAATTCTCTGTTGACCTTCCATGTGCACAACTCTTAATCATGACGTGGAAAGTTCTTCACCATCTGCTCCCTTTGTGTCTCATATAGTGTGCATCACATGATACTATCATAGAGTATCACTATATGAGACATGCTATAGTATCTCTCATGGAGGGTGTATCAACTAGCTTTTGCTGCAGCTATGCTGCATAACAAACAACCCCCAATCTTAACTTCTGACCACAAAAGTTTATTGTTCACCTTACATGACGGCTGGAGAGCCATTGTGATACATGGTTTTGTGGCTGTGCTGCAGGTGCCAGCCAGCCAGAAGATCTGCCCATGTGTCTTCTCATTGCAGGACATAGGCTGAAAGAGCTGCTTCTATCTGGTATATGTCATGTTCATGGTTAGAGTTGGAGGAAGAAGGAAATGATGTAATGCCTCTTAAAGCCTTTACTCTAAACTGGCACACTGTCACTTCTACCCACATGCTGCTGGTCAAAGCCAGTAATATGTCCATGCCCAGAGGCAATGGGACAGATGTATATACAGGCACATTTTGTTTTATTGTGCTTTGCAGACATTGCATTTATTTATTTATTTATTTATTTAATTTATTTATTTTTTTTACAAATTGAAGGTTTGTGGCAACCCTGGGTCCAGAAAGTCTAGGTGCGCCATTTATGGCAACAGCATTTGCTCACGGCACCTTTTGGTCATTCTTGCAATTTCTTCATGATTTCAACAAACGCTTTCACTATTACTGTATTTGCATTGCTGCAATCTCATGAGAGAACCTTGGCAGATGAGAAGCTGCTTCTTATGGATGAGCAAAGAAAGCGGTTCCTCGAGATAGCATCTACTGGTGAAGAGGCCGTGAAGATGGTTGAAATGACAACAAAAGATTAAGAATATCACATCAACTTGGTTGATGGAGCAGCGGCAGGGCTTGAGAGGACCGGCCTCAATTTTAAAAGAAGTCCTAATGTGGGTAAAATGCTATCGAACAGTATCACATGCTACCGAGAAATCATTCTCGTAAGGGAGAGTCAATTGATGGAGCTCGCTGCACCGGTGTCTTATTTTCAGAAATTGCCAGAGCCACCCCACCCTTCAGCAACCAACGTCAAGGCAGCCCTTGACAGCCCTCTGCCTTTGCTGTCTGGCAGAGAATGATGCTCGGGAACAGTAATCCAAATGACCACATATATTTGTTAAGGACTCCCCGATACGAGTCTCCATTTATTCTTTTCTCTCTGAACTAATCCCCCCCACACGGCCGACCTACTCCTTGGTACCGTGGCTCTCTCTTCAAGCATGGCGGTGTGCTTTCAAATCGCTGTATTTCTGCACACACGATCCCTCTGTCTGGGAGTCTCCCCCCCGCCCCGCCCCCAAATCTATGATCTAGGCAGTCCTACCTCTTTGTTGTCCTTTTACTTCCGTCCCTCTGCTCCTGCTTAGTTGAGGTGCACCTGCACCCCTCTCCAGCCCGGAGAGGCTGGGCTGCTGTGACCTCCAGTACATCTTGTCCCCGCAGCCTAAGCCTTCCCAGACACCACACTGACTGGGTTTTGGATCGCTCCCAGGCTCCACTCTGCCCTCAGAGTAAGTTACATGTTCCTTTACGTGACATCCAAGATCCCGCACGAGCCGCTCTCTGAACAGCTTTCTTCCCATCACCCTATCCCTTCGACTTTCTGCTCCAGCTTCAGGGATCTCCTACAGTTCCTGACACCCTCTCCTGGCTTTATGCCCCTGGGCTTTTTCCCATGCTGCCCCCTCTGCCTGGAACCCCCTCCTCCCTTCCTCCCCAAATCCACCTGCAGACTCCTACTCATCCTTCAAGACCCAGCTCAATCATCATCCTCTCGGTGAAAAGGCAGTTTCTTCATCCTGCCTCCCGGAAATTCGGCCCTCCCCCGCCCCCCGCTCCCCCTCCCCCGCCACCCTGGGCATCCTGAACTTAACATTCCGTCACGTGTGGTCCTTTCTTCCTTTCTCTGTGAGCCGCAGGAGCCAGAGGGCATGCTGCACACGACCACCGCCCTCTTAACTGACCTGCTCCGGTGGTTAAGTGTGGCCTCCGGAGGCCCCCTGCTGAGTGTGCACCCTTAGTAGCTGTCAGGCCCGAAGCAAGACCCCTCACCTCTCTGCCTGGGCTGAACGGTCGGCTCACAGGAGCTTCATCGCGCCCCTCGGAGAGGGAGGCCAGGTGGGTTAGTTTGGGAAGTCACACTGATAGAGAGTCCGGTCCGTGTACTAAAAGCAAAGGGGTCATCATTTAGTATACTCAACCCAGAATAACTTCGAAAAGGCCTTTCCGTTCGAAAAAGAGGAAGTAAAAAAATGTCGTTTAAGTCTCCAGCCAGAGAGCTACTCTCCGCTCGGCTTGTCCAAACCCAGCGTGGAGGCCGCAGAGGTCGGCTGCATGCAATCAGACCCAGCCCGGGGCGGGGGGGGGGGGGGGGGGGCGGGGGGGCGGGGGGAGCTGCTGCCAGGACGCGGGCTCCAGCAGCCACTGTGCTCATTTTTATTGCCACATAGAGTTTCCGTGAGGGAGAGGTGGTGATGGCTGGTGGCGGGATGGAGACCCCACGCCGTGCGCTCACGTTTCTGGGCGCCGGGGAAAGCCCGCGCAGGCATTCCCCGAGGGAGCTGGGTGGTGGGCATGTGCTTCCTGTGGCTCCTCTCTGAAGCCACGTGTGCTCGGCAGATGGCAATGGCAGGAGAGAGTGTGGTGCTGCCCCTTGAGGCAGGTCCCAACTCAGGGGAGTGAGTGATCTGAGAGGGAGGAGGAGGGCCCAGGCAGAGCATGTCTGGGAAGCCGGGGGCAGAGCGGGGTTCCCGGGAGGATGTTGGCAAGAGGGTTGAATGGCACTGAGAGGCTGGGTGGGGAGAATGAGCCCTGGAAGGAGGTCAGCTGGCTATGGGTTGACAGCAAAACCCCGGGGAAACAGAAAAATAAGTATGGAATTATTATAATTGGGGTTGTCTACGCGAGTCGGCAGTTTGAAGAGTGAGGTCGTGTTTCCATCTTGTTTGAGCATCACAAAAGCACTGTGAGGGTCAGAAAATTAGAAATAATTCCCCCGCGTTATGTGGGGGGAAACCGAAGGATGGACTTCTAATGTTTTGGCCAAAGTCTCTCAAGAATGAATGGCAGAACGAGGGCACGGAAGCCAGGTCCGGACTCCAAATATAGTATGGCCTGGAGACCCTGGCAGGGGGCAGGCAGGGAGAGCAAAGGTGGTTCCGAAGGCTCAGGGATGCTGGGCCCCAGATCCATGTCTCGCCCAGGACAGGGCTCCTGCCTGGTGCTGCTCAGACAGAAATCAACCAGAGGGTGAAAGGCAGCTTCTGGAAGAGGCTAGGAGAGGGAGGCCAGGTCTTGTGATTAGTTCTTAAGGAAAGTTCTTAATTCCATCCCTGCTCTTGTCTTCAGGACCCTTGCTTTAAATGTCCACTGACGGGCAGGACACAGAAAAGAGTCTGGGCTGAAAGTGAGCTGGCCCAGCCCCATCCTGTACTGATGCTCCCAGTGGTCGGAGCCGCTGGGGCCTTAGTTTCCCTGTCAGCAAAATGGCCCCGAGGCCGTGATCTAGCAAACTTCTCTCTGAGCAACTCCTGCTGTTAAAACAGCAAGTCCAAACCCCCAGGAAATGAACACTCGAACTAAAAGCCAAAGGGGAGGAGGAGCTGTTGTGCCCGGAGGGAGCCCGAGGTTGTGGCTCCCATTTGCCAGATGGGACACCGGGGACGTGGTTCTGGGAGATGCACCTGTTCCAGAGACTCATGCTTTGAAATTAGCTATTCATTCAGCATTCACTGAGCCACCATAAATTCACTCACTCATTTACTGACACACCCAGAATACGTTGGGCAGCTGCCGTGTGCTATGCTAGATACCTGAAGGTAGCAGTGAACAGAGACACAGTCCCCGCCCACGGGGACGCTGGGATTCTCTTGGGAGATAGTCGTAAAAAAAAAAAAAAAAAAAAAAAAAAAAAACAAACAAAAATAAAAAAAACAAAAAAAAAACAACCGCACAGCGAGAGCCATGAAGAAGAGCAGGGTGGGTGTCATGGGGGCCTGAACCTGTCGGGGGAGGTAGTCAGATAGGACTTCCTTGAGGAAGCGCCCTGTACGCTGAGCCCTGTGGGAGTTAGGGGGTAAAGAGGGAAGAGGGTTTCAGGCAGAGGGAAGAAGCTGTGAGAACCAATCATCCTGATATCCCTCTGGCTGTTCCAGAGCCCAGACAGCCTTGGTGGCCAGAGGAGCACAGAGGAGGAAGCAAGCCCGGGACAACGGGCCAGGTGCCCAGAGGGATGACGTTGTTGGGGTTGGTAGCATCTGTGTGCAAAAGCACTGCTGCCCCCCCTCCCTTCTCAGGGAACCACGAGTCCTCAAGTGGCCGGCAGGCTGTCCCTGAGAACGACTTGCCTGGCATCTGTGGGGAAGGCAAAGAAACTGCTCAGAATCAGTGGCAGGGGTTCCTGGAAGGGGGGCATGGCTCCCTGAATGCAAGGACTGGTCTTCGTTTGCTCGGTTGACTAACTCTTTCGTGGTCTACACGGTGGTATTTTGCATAGCAAATTCTGTTTTCAGATGTTAGCCAGAGCTGTGCAAAAGAAGGGAAAATTAATGTTCTTATGTGCAAATTTAATTGAGAGCTTGGGAATTCGTTCCTTGGCGTGCAAGTGCTCAGTAAATGTTTGGGGCTGATGTATTGAGTAGCACATGGACCGTGTACTGGTCAGAGATCAGGGTTGCAAGCAACAGATGGAGATTCTAGCTCGCTGTGGCAGAAAAGGCACGCATTGGAAGGATTTCTTTTATTGCTCACAGTATCCCTGGGAAGGCTAGAAAACCAAGCTGGCAAGAATCAGTAGAAGTTGGGCCGTAGATAACACAGAGTCTTGTATGGCAATTAATTCTAATTTCTTAAAATGTTTATTCATTTCTGTGAGACAGAGAGACAGAGCACGAGCGAGGGAGGGGCAGAGAGAGATGGAGACACAGAATCCGAAGCAGGCTCCAGACTCGGAGCTGTCAGCACAGAGCCCGACGCGGGGCTCAAACTCACAGACCGCGAGATCATGACCTGAGCCAAAGTCGGACGCCCGACCGACTGAGCCACCCAGGCGCCCCGCATAGCAGCTAATTCTAGCTCTCGCTGCCCCTGAGGCCGCTGTAACATTTCATGGGCGTCCGAACCTTCGTGCCATTTCTTTAGGATGTAACACCACTAACTGGTCAGGCCTAGGTGACTCACGTGCATTCCAGGTGCATATGGACAAACGGGAAAGTGTCTGGCCTGTTCTGCTCCGGTGGCAGGAGGGGATTCCTGATGCTAAGCTGAGAAGCTGCAGAATTCGCCAAAGCCATGAGAGTTGGGGCCCCCTTAGGGCCATAGAATCCTGCAGGTCTAAGGAGGGCCACACAGCTGTAACTGCGGGCAGGAGAAGGCTTCTGGGGAACTCTCGGAAGGGCAGCCTGGCCTTGGTCAAGTTATTGAACCTCCGGACCTCAACGTTCCCAGGTGTAAGATGGGTTGGTGTGGATTTCAGAGACAAATGTGTCTCGTGACGTGATGCTATTAAATGGCAGCTACCCTTATGATTATTATCAGTGGAAGTCTAGTATCTTCACTCAGCTGTTATCAGAACAGTTATGTATTTAAAGGAAGGAAACCTAACATGAAAATCCAGAAGTAAGACACACACTTCTACAGATTCTCTGCAGGAGTTCCTTTAAATTTTTACCTTCTGGGGCAGCTGGGTGGCTCAGTCGGGTAAGCATCCAACCCTTGATTTTGGCTCAGGTCGGGGCCTTACGGCTTGTGAGATCGAGCCCCGTCTCGGGTTCTCCGCTGACAGAGCGGAGCCTGCTGGGGATTCACTCGCTCTCTCTCTGCCCCTTCCTTGCTCCCACTCGTGCTCTTCCTCTCAAAATAAATAAACACTTAAAAACAAACAAACAAACAAACAATAAATAAATAAAAATTTTTACCTCCTCGGGACACTTACCACGGGACTTAATTTTATCAAAGCCAAATAAACAAATGAACGAATGAATCACCATCTTAGAGACCCTTGATGAATATTGTTGACCAGAGCCGCGGTTTTGCAGAAGCAGACAGATCCGTTTACAGATCCCAGTCTTGCTTCCTCACCGTGGAAACCTTAAAAAGGGAAGAGAAAGTTCAGGCCATGTGACTGGAAGCTCCCTGCACCCCCCGCCCCCACAACCCCAGGGGAGTTGGGGCTACACCGCACACCCTCTGGCCGGAAGAACACAGACTCCCACGAACACAGAAGGCCCGGATTAGATCTAGACAGTGTGACTAGCTCCCGGAGAATTGAAAGCCCTGTTATGTGGTGTTTGCCAGTCTCTTAAGTGTAAATATTTACACCATGACCACGTTCAAGCCGCCACTTGAGGGAGCCTACTTTTCTATAGCATTTTCCGCTATGTCTCAACACAATTGGTGCACATAACCTCAGGAGCATACCATGTAATGAAACAATTAGGAAGCGATGGGTTTTGATGGATACTTTCGTTCTTAATAGGACTCATTTAATTATAAGCTTATACAATTGAATTTTTAATGACGGCTGTATTTAACGGCTCACTTGCCAAATTCCTAAAAATTGAACGGTTGGCCCTTGCAAGCCAACGTGAGCCAACTACAGCACACTACTGGCTTGGGAGGTCCCTGGGGACCCCAGAGAGAGGCTGGCGCAAGGAGGATCCCCAGACAGCAGCTCCCTCACCCCCGAGTCAGTCTCCAACACGTCGACATCTTTTATTTGCTTTATAACCCTTTCCACCGCCGAGTTTATATTATATTAATATATTAATTAATTTTGATACTATTACCAAACAATAATATTTAATGAGTAATGTATTAATATATTCTATGTAATATATGTTATATTTCCACTGAAACTATATATCCTTAATTATTTGTTAATTACAACTATTAATTTTATCTGCTTACCAACTGGAAGGTGAGCTCTGTGGGAATAGAGTACTTACCTCTTTGGTTCGCTGTCGAGTCCTGAGTGCATCGATGTAGCAGGCCTTCAGTAACCATGGGTCCGTTGAACAAATGGAAGTAAGTCAAGGAGGCTTCAAGGGTTCAAATCCTGCCTCTGCTATAAAAGTCATCTTTTCTTGAACCTTTTCCTTCATCTGTGAAAGAAAAGGATTTGGGCGGAGGCCCCTAAGGTTCCCTTCAGCTATAAAAAGGCTCGATCCCTGAGAAAGACATCCCTTCCGAACATGGCTGCCAAACAGAGACTCGCAACTGAGCATCTTCAAGGGTAGGAGCTAGTGCCTGGGTTTTGAGGACCGTCGGTTTTATTCTTTTCCTCTGTGGACAGCTTTTCAAAACACTGAGTGCCAGTGACTCTCCTTGAGCAGCCATGACTGGTCCCTGCCCAGCCCTCTGGGCTCTGCTGAGAGCCAGTCGCTGCCTATTCAGTGGCAACAGATATTTCGAGACCCATTGCATTTGCCACTGGGTGAAATGCTCTCGGGTCAAGACTGGCAGTCTGCCTGGGTGAGTCGTTCTAGAAAGATAGGAGCCCAGAACTCCACCTTGGACACAGAGCCCACTGGAGCCAAGTTGGGCAGCTGCAGGAGACAGAGCAATGACCCTGTGTCTCCTGCACCATGCCTGATGCCTTGATGTGGAAGAACCATCCTTCTTGTGACTAATCCTCCACAGATGATATTTTGTTAAAATACAGCCAATTGAACATACTCTCAACTTCTCTGCCTCCTCACGGAGGAAAAAACGGCATCCTTCTGCGGGCCACGCTTTGAGAGCCACAGCCCTGGGGGACGTAGGTCAAGGCTCCTTTTCGTTCCCACAGCGGCTGGCAGAAGCAGGTATTTTGTGTCCTGCCTGTGCTGGGGAGGACACTGAGGCTGGGCCGGGTTCTGGGATCTGCTTCCTCTGAGGGACAGGGCTGCCGCCGTGGTCCTCACAGCCAGCCTGGTCCGTGTATGGGCAGGGCGAGAAAGGGAAGTGATCCAGAAGCCAGGGTGATGATAAAAAAAACAGCTCACACTTACTGGCCACTTATTCACGTCAGATGCTGTCTAAGAGCTCTACAGGAGCCCTGCCTGTTCCTCATCGAGAAACCCCAGTTTTACAAATGAGGAAACTGAGGCACAGAAAGATTAAGAAATTTCCCAGGGCCACCCGGTGAAGGAGAGATTTGATTCTCAGATATGGGCAGGGGGCGATGGCCTTCATCATGGCACCACACCGCCTCCCGGAAGAAAAAACAGAGTGGGCAGGGACGTGGCACAGTCCCGAATTCAGTCCCCTTACTCAACAGATGGGGAAACCCAGGCCCAGAGAGGGGCGTGAGCCAGAGCCTAGGTGTCCTGCCCTCCACCTTCTACTCCGTCCCGGGATTCAGTGCCTTCAGAGGAACGGTCACAGGGACGCCCTCAAGACTGTTAATCTGCTCATTCTGGACTGCACGGCCCCTGCGAATGCACCAGGGTGGGGGTGACGTAGGGGGCCCAGGTAGGCACCAGTAGTGCCCTCCGCCCACACTGTTGGAGAAATGTCTTTGGCACGGACTCTCAGCTTCGGTAGAAGGTTCAGAAACTCGTCGTTCCCCCAGTCACCCGCCCAGGCTTCAGAGAAACAAGCCGCTCATCAGCTCCTGGATGTCACATTTCCTGTTTGTGTGCCCGGAATGAGGTACAGCTCTTGGTGAAAGGCAAGGGGAGGGGGGAGGCTTGTTACTGGAATTACCATTGTCGGTGATGGGAAGAGCCTAGAAGGCTGTACCTGAATGCTTCGTTCTGTAGCTAGGGACACTGAGGCCCGAGAGTGTAAGAACCTGTTCTACGAACTTGTCCAGAGAGCTGGAATCACAATGGTTGTAGGTTTGGGTTTGGTTTGTCCCTTGTTCGTTTGTCTGTTGAGGTGATAAAATCATAGAATGTGTGAGCTGGCAGAAATCTAAGAGGTGCCCCATCCACCTCCCTATGTTTTGCAGATGAGAGCCTGAGGAGGGGGTGGGGATGGGAGGGCACTTTCTGAAGAACAGAGCCCTGAGGAGAACTCGCTTTTTGAGTCAACATACAACAAATGCCATTGACTGCCGCCTCTCTGCCAGCTAATTAATCTCCGTCTCATGGAGAGATGTGTGTCAATCAAAGAATCACACCTAGGTGTCCAAATAGGGGTCAGTGCCCCAACAGAAGGACAAGGACGTAGGGTGCTACAAAGGAGTGTAAGAATAGAACGGGGAAGCCTTCCCTTGGGGGGTGACATTGTCATTGAAGCTTAAGGACCGGAAGGAGGGTGCATGGGTGTGAGGGGGCCGGGAAAGGTGTCTCAGGCAGAGGGGAGAGCCGGTGGCAATGTCTTGAGGCAGGAAGTGCCTTATTTTGTACATGAGAAGGCCAAAGCCCAGAGATTGGAAGTGAACCTAGTGTAGTGCCTCAAAGAATTTTTCTTCCTGTCCCCTCCTCACCTTTTCTTTAAAAAAAAATTTTTTTTCTTTTAAGGAGAGAGGCAAGAGACTAACACCTAACTAAACAAAGGACTTTGTGGCAGAGCTGGAATTATCAGCCCCCCCTCCGCCATTTCATGCCAAGGGAGTTTGAGAAAACCCTGTATCTGGTTATTCCCCAACTGTGTGCCTTTGAAAAAGACAGACAGCCTCTTTGAGTTTCTGTGTCTTCATCCGTGAAATGGAGCCCGTCTTCCTTCTCTGAGGATTTCACCCAGACTCCCATGAAAGAGCTTTATGCTGGCCAATGTGGGAGCTAGAGCTGGGCTCCATGGGGCTGCTGGGCTCCCTTCGCCTGCCTTCCAGGGCCATCCTTGAACCCCAGGTCTGAAAGAGCCTCTCTTCTCCCTACTGTTTTACCGTGATTCTAAAACCTGCCACTCGGCATTAGCTACCTTTGGCACTACTCTTCAACGTCCCACCGAGACACGCGTGAATCTTGAACAGTGAACTAGGGTGCAAAGGAAGAAGCTTGTGAGCACCTACCATGCACCCAACACCTCAGTGACACTTTACACAGGCGACATCGTTTAACCCCTACCATAGCCCTACAAGGTGGGTGCCTTTCTTCCCATTGGTTGGGTAAGGACACTGCCTGAGGTCACATGGCCAGTGAGGAAGCACTCTGTGGGCAGGCAGAGGGCCCAAGAGCCAGGAAAAGGGGACCCAGGCGGTCTAGGGTGGAGGGCACCCTGGCAGGTAGACACATTGGCTGCCTTTCCAACCATTAATATCCTTGGAATATTTTATCAACATTTATGGGGGGGGGGGATGTTGGAGGGGGTGGATTTGCAGTGAATACAAAGGGCCTCTTCTGGATTCTGAATCCTTTCTACCCAAGGACATCTTCCAGAAGCAGACGGGATAGAAATTCACTGACGAAGTCACTTCCCCAGCTGCAGTGCCTTACTGTCCTGGGGAAAACGTTGGCTGTCTCCCACTTTTCTGCAGCTTTCTTTCTCTCTTCAGTTTGCATTTGAGTATCTCCAAGCCAGACAGCTTCTTGGGAAGCTCATTAGAAGATTTATTTGGGTTCCGTTTTTATTTGAAACTTATTTAAATATAGATGAGGACAACTAGTCTTAAAAAGGGGAGGCAGTCTGCCTGTCATTTATTTTGACTGAGCAGCTTGGTGTATACTTGAGTTGGCATCCTTGAACTTGGCTCCTTGTATTAAGTACATAAAGTATTGCTCCCATTTACGTAAAGGACAACAAGGCATTTTTGGGAAGTGTCAGAGAACCACCAGATTTGTTTAATTAAATAGCTGTGTGTCCGGTTTCCGGAGTAATTTATTCTCGTAGAACATTTGAAAATGCAGAGAAGTGGAAAGAATAAAGTGATCAGTCTGCCACAATCTCGTCGCACACAATTCACCATTGTTACCATGCCGATCTAGTTCTGGCTGGTATTTTTTTTTTTTTTTTATTGTGGTGAAATATACATGACATAAAATTTACCATTATAACATTTTTTGAGTGTACCATTCAGTAGCATTAAATACACTTGCATTATTGTGCAACCATCCGTACTGTCCACCTCTGGAACATTCCCATCATCCAAAACAGACGCTCTGTCCCCCGGAAGCAATAAACTGCTCATTCCCTCCACACCCCAGGCCGTGGTATCCCCCACTCTACTTTCCACCTCCAGGAATTTGACTACACACCTCATCTAAGTAACATCATCCAGTGTTCGTCCTTTTGTGTCTGGCTTATTTCACTTGGCACGTTTTCAAGGTTTATCGCCGTTGAAGTGGGTGTCAGAATCTCGTTCCTTTTCAAGGCTAAATAATACTCCGTTGTATGTATACACCATATTTTGTTTATCCACGCATTCGTCAGTGGACTTCTGAGTTGTTTCTACCTTTTTGGCTATTGTGAATAATGCTGCCTAGACATTGGTGTACAAATCTCACTTCAAGTCTCCGTCCTCAATTCTTTTGGGTGTAGAGAATTCCATGTTTAATTTTTTGAGGAACCGCCATACTTGTCCAGTAATTCTGATGTATTAGATCCAGAGCTGAGATCATAGCCTTTGTGCAGTTTGGTATCTGGCTTTCTCATTTAACGTTCCATTTTATTACCTATTCTTCAAAAACATTTTTTTAAGTTTGTGTAATATTCTATTGCATTGCTATCCACATTTCCCCCCCTCCACTCATTGATTTCTGGACCACACCAGAAGATTTTAAATCATGATGGTCAAATAAAGAGCCTGGTAAGCAGGCTCCATGCTGTGTCCACACCTGTTTGAGAAATATTCAACAAAGGTAGGTTAACTGCCTTTAAGGAATTTAAAAATTTCTCTTCGGGGATTCTTGGATGATCAGCCAATTCAGTGGCTTTAAAAGTTTTTTCTACTCCGGGTAGCCAGAGTGCCTGGGTGGCTCAGTTGGTTAAGTATCCGACTTTGGCTCAGGTCACGATCTCACGGTCTGTGGGTTCGATCCACACGTCAGGCTCTGTGCTGACAGCTCAGAGCCTGGAGCCTGCTTCAGATTCTGTGCCTCCCTCTCTCTCTTTTCCTACCCCGCTTGTGTTCTATCAAAAAATAAATAAACATAAAAAAAAATTTTTTTTTTTTAAAGTTCTTTGTAGCCACGGTGCCTGGGTGGCTCAGTTGGTTAAGCGTCCAACTTTGGCTTGGGTCATGATCTCGCAGTTCATGAGTTCGAGCCCCGCGTCGGGCTCTGTGCTGACAGTGCGGAGCCTGGAGCCTGCTTCGGACTTATCTCCCTCTCTCCCTACCCCTCCCCTGCTCATGCTCTGACTCTGTCTCTCAAAAATAATAAATTAAAAAAAAAAAAAAGTTCTTTGTAGCCAAGGAAACTTTACTACAAACAAAATGGTGCATAGAAGCACAGCATATAGGGGCGCCTGGGTGGCGCAGTCGGTTAAGCGTCCGACTTCAGCCAGGTCACGATCTCGCGGTCCGTGAGTTCGAGCCCCGCGTCAGGCTCTGGGCTGATGGCTCGGAGCCTGGAGCCTGTTTCCGATTCTGTGTCTCCCTCTCTCTCTGCCCCTCCCCCGTTCATGCTCTGTCTCTCTCTGTCCCAAAAATAAATAAAAAACGTTGAAAAAAAAATTTTAAAGAAGCACAGCATATAATAGCAAACAGATAAAAGGGAAGATGAACTAAAGAAGTGTGGATAGGGGCTCAGAGTTCTGCTCTCTCGGCACCCCATCTCCCCCTCTGTGGTGTCTGAGGCACTTTGGGAGATTCACGGGTTCTCCAGAACAAAATTTGAAAAACCACCAGGCTGACCCAGCGCCTTTATTTTAAAGAAGGGATGACATCTCGGGACTGGAAGGGACTTACCTGAGGTCAAGTTCATTCTTGTACTCATTCATTTTTTTTTTTTTTCTCAACACGTAGCACCTACTGCCTGCATGTTGGAATCACTTAAGAAGCTTGTAAAAATAAGGTTCCGGGGAGTCTTCTGGACTCCAAGGCAGTAGATGTAGGGAGACACCAGGACTGGATTCCTTGCTCCGCAGTCCACACTGGGCAATGTGGGGTGCTCACATTCCAGCCCCTGCATTGTCACTTGCTTGTCCTTCAACCCTGAATGCTGTTCCCCACCCACTCACCCTTTGAGGCCCAGTTCAAATGGAGCCCCTTCCTCTTTGAAGCCTGGCTGCCCAGCCCCGTGCAGACAGCTTACTCCTTCCTCTGTGGCCCCAGAACAGAACACATCACTTCCATCCCTACTCGCACTGACTTCTTTCCGTCGCAGGTAACAAATAGTTCATTGCTTCCAGCACCGGCTCCCTGACCAGTATGTAAGCTTGTATGGTCTCTGCACCCCCCACAGTTCCGGGCACACACTGGGTGCTTTGTGATTATTGACTGGAATTGGATCTGGTACACACCCCGTATTTGGAGGATAAAAAAATCAGCTAGCAACTTATGGAAGGTCATGTAGCCCATCAGAGCAGTGTCTGGACTGGCACCATGTGTCCTGAGGCTCAGCACTCGGCACGGGCCAGCTGGCAAAGAGGACAGCTGTCTGGTCTGGGCAGGGAGCGTTGGCTCCGGCTGTCTTATCCCCGAGTCCGATAATAGCCCGGATTTTCTGAAATCTAGCAAGTTCTGCCTGGCTTGTGATTCAGTGTGCCTGTTTGGACGCCTGCAATTTACTTTATAAACCGTAAGCGTATAGAGGATGGGATATCACGTTAGTGCTATTTAGACTGAGCCAGTGCCCAGATGCTAAGAAAACAAGTCTAACGGGGGAAGGCCAGCTAGTCAACCCTCAAGGAGGCATAGTCTGGGCCTAAGGTCAGCCAGCATTATATCCAGAGGCAGCTGCTACAAACCCTCCTATGATCCCCATTTGTGATCCACAGCTGATGCTTTTCTAATGAGCACACTGGACACTAAACACTGTGGTGTTTTTTTTGGGCGGGGGGAACAAGTGACTTGTTTATTACGATGAACGTTATCCAGGGGCTCATGCTGCTGACATCAGAGTATTTATGCTAGTTAGGTATTTATGATGTGCGGATGGGCTAAAGTATCGATTATTCTCTCCCTAACCTTGGGTGAAGATGTCGTAGGGTCCCTTACCCAGCCAGGAGCTCTGGGTTCTGTGGGATCGCTGGGGACAGAAGCCTGCCTCTGGAATCCTGGCAGCCACCTTTGCCATGGGCGCCTTTGGCATCCGGAGAAGTCCATAGACTCCTTCTGAGAATGTTTGAAAATATAAGAAATAAAATAAAATAAATGAGATTATAGAAGAAACGAGTCGAGTTGAACTCTAGTTTTGAAAATATTAATAGTCGGGGTTGAATTTCAGCCCAGCCCAACGGAGGTCTTTTCTCATCTGCAAGATGGGGATGATTTTGGCACCTGTCTTCACAGAGGGCCGTGGGAATTGAGTGGTGGGTGTCCCGTGCTCAGAACACAGCTTGGCACGTTGTGTGCGTTCAGCACAAAGAGTAGTGTTTGTGGTTGCTACTACTGCTGTTATGAACTATTATATAAAATACAGATTCCTGCCCTTCAGGAGCTCACAGTCTGGATTGGGAGAGTAGGTCTGTGTGAACTAGTAATTAAAAGGAGACGTTAAGGTGTAGACGAAAAGCCCGATGAAGGGCTAAGAGGAGCTCAAAAGGGAGTGACGTGGCTTCTGGCTAAAAGAGTACCAGGTAGCGGCCAAGCTTTGGGGCCGGCCAGGCTTCGGTTGGTTCTGGCTCTGACCTTTAGCTGTCGGAGCTGGGCAAGCGGTACCGTCTCTCTGGGCCTCAGTTGTCCTTCTCTGTAAAATGTAACAGGAGAATCTACTGTACAGGATGTTGTGAGTTCCACCTCCTCTCCTCCAATGATGGATTGGTTAAGTCACATGTCCTCTACTGCATGGACCACATCCCCCTGCTCGTCTTTCTGGCCCACCCGCCCCGGCCGGTTCAATCCCTGACTGCAACGAATCAGGCAAGTTTCCATCTCTGCCACTGTCCCCGGGCTGGTGAATGGGACCGGGTGGCTGGCTCAGTGCCAACCCCAGCAGGCTTACAGTACTGCTTGGCACCCTGTGCCCTTACCTCCCAGCCAGTGTCCCCTCCCAGTGTCCACGGCACCTGCTGCTAACCCGGAGGGCTCTCAGGCTGCAGCCCCACTTGCTCTTATCAAGTGATTAGCTTCTTCATAGGAAAGGAAGGCCTTAGAGAACAGCACTCTCAACTTCCTTCTCATTCTTTTCAAACGTAGCTGAATGCTCACCTGTCTTCGGGTCTTAAGGAGAAAATCTCCCCAGGACATTAGAGAAATGTTCTTGCCTCCATTTTACTTGCCTTTGTTCATGCATGGCCCTCACTGATGAGGACAGTGAAGGTTTCCCAGAGAAGAGGGTAGACCTAGAGAAGCTCCTGCCCTGTGTGAGATGGGCAGTGTATCAGTCAGGATGGAGCAGGTTATACTGCAGTAACAAACAGCCCCTAGATCCTAAGGCCCAAACCCATAAAGGTTGATTTCCTACTCTCATGGATATGAGCATCCTGGGCCAGCTGGTGGCTGTGCCCTTCACTCACAGACCCAGCCTGATGGAACACCTTCTTTTTTTTTTTTTTTTTTTAAGTTTATTTATTTATTTTGAGGGAGAGAAAGAAAGCATGAGCAGGGGAGGGGGCAGAGAGAGAGGGAGAGAGAGAGTCCCTAGCAGGCCTTGCATTGTCAACGCAGAGCCTGCCATGGGGCTCGATCCTATGAACCCTGGGACTGTGACCTGAGTCCACATCAGGAGTCAATGCTTAACCAACTGAGCCACCCAGACACCCCTGATGGAACACCTTCTTGTATGTACTCCGGAGCACAGAGAAAAAAGAGCCCTAGGAGGTCTTGGCAATTGAATAGCCCACTCTTATTATACTGGTCAGACTAGTCACTAGTCCCTGACCCCAAGGGCCCCAGGAAATGAAATCCTACGGTGAAGGGGGAAAGCTGGACATATTTGGTGGAACAGCATTAATGACTACCTCAGTGGGATATTCCCTTCTGTGCCTGAGGTTAGCAGCCTGGGTCGTGCAGACAGAGCCTTGTGAGTGCAAGGAAACCACACCCAGAGCAAAAACCCCAAAGCCACTTCTCAGCCGGCTGCAAAACTGACAACATCTCGCGGGGAACAAAAGCAGAAGCTCAGAGAAGAAGCTGTGGCCACAAAGAGGGCAGGTGATGCTTCCCTGAGGGCTCTGGGCCTTAAATTCGTGGGGAAGGCAAAGGCAACAGGGTCGGATTGGGGAATTGATGCCACATTTGTCGTAACAGACCCATGCGATGCTTCTTAAGTGGAGCTTGTAGTTAGGTGGTTTTGCTCCATTCCTGAGCTCTTTTTACGTTTATGCTTCGGTGAGGATGTTTTTTCTAAATCGGATGCCTCACTAGCTTCAGGCCATCCGGTGCTCACCTCTTCCCAGCACCGTCTCTGTGCTCACATCAGCAAGCCCACCATGGCCTCCCCGAATCGTTCAAGAACAGTGGAGCCGGGGAAAGGGAAGGACAGTGATGTGGCCATTCCTGGCAGAGGCTTCTGGGGTTTTCTTGGCCACAGATAAGGAAACTTGGGAAGAAGACAGTTGACTGCAGCCTCCAGCCCCTCCCTCAGCCCTTCGATTTCCTGTGCTGTGGTTACAAGGCATCTCATCCTGGAGAGATGCCAGACACCTGGGTACCAGCTTTGGTCGCCTTACTTCATTGCCAGGTGGCCCTGGATCAGTCATTTATCACCCTTGGAGCCTCAGTTTTCTCATCTAGAAAATAAAGCAGCTCGGGGTGGCTGGGTGGCTCAGCCGGTTAAGCATCGGACTTCAGCTCAGGTCATGATCTCACGGTTTGTGGGTCCGAGCCCCACGTCGGGCTCTGTGCTGACGGATCCGAGCCTGGAGCCTGCTTCAGATTCTGTGTCTCCCTCTCTCTCTGCCCGTCCCCGGCTTGCACTCTGTCTCCCTCTGTCTCTCAAAAATAAATACATGTTAAAAAGAAAAGAGAAAAATGAAGCAGCCCAGAAGACTTGGGGGGCATGCTTGAGAGTAGAGTGACCCTGGTCAGTAAGGATGTTCCTGCAGCCACATGGGAAAGGTGGCCTGTGAGATTGTTTTTTCTGATTCCGCTGGAAATCCATGCAGCTCAGAGTAAGGGAGTGACTGAATGTTGGGGGGCTCCTGTGTCTTTTCTGTCTCAGGACATTCCCCTCAGTTGCAGAATGCCTTTCGTGGCATGACGCTTGGTTTCTGGGCTCAGCCTTGCACTGGCGCTCCATGACAGAGAGGCCATATTGGCTAATCCTTGTAGACCTAGTGGGCCGAACAGTGCCTGGCACGCGGTAGGTGCCAATATTGGCACGAAATAAATGCTTATTTAATGAACGAATAAGCAAGCGGATACACAATTCCCTCCACTTTGACTGAATCAGTGACTTTCAGACTTCCTACGGGGAAGAAGGAGGTTGGAGAAGGCCTTGGCTCCACCCAAGACCAGCTTCCAGGACAGTCACCTTGGCCAAGTCACCTGCCTCCTCCTCTGCCGGTGGAAAGAGCAGTGCTTACCCTGCTTCGCAGGCTGGGGAGGCTCCAGCAGGTGGGAAGATTTGAAAATGCCCCACGCAAAGGAAGGGCTGGTGGTTTTTAGGACACGGGAACATGGTATACTCTTTGGGGACACAGAGCAGGTGATGCCAGAGCCTGTGAGGGGGAGGTTTCTGGAATAATCATTATTAGGAGTGGAGTAGCTGCCATTTACTGGGCACCTATTCCAACGTCAGGCCCTATGCCTGGCGCTTTATGCGCACCATCCCGTTCACCGTGGTCGAAGAGAAAGGCAACGTTACTCTCATTTTACAGAGGAGAGAGACCAAGTCTCAGAAGGCTCGCATGATTTGCACAAGGTCACCCATTTAGTCAATGCCGGGCCTGTCTCACTCAAATGCAGGCTTTCACCTCTGTGCCACGCTGCCTCCTACCACTATGACGAGGCTGAGACAGACCTTGTGTCTTAGACATCAGTGATGATAACACGAGCTCCCTCTTCCTAAGTACCTGCAAGGGACCAGGAGCTTTACACACATCGTTGCTCATCCTTTCAACAACCCAAGGAGCAAGGAATCGTCCCTGTTTTACAGATGAGGAAGCTGAGGCTCATAGAGTGTAAGTGATTTATCCAGGGCCAAAATAGCAAAAAAAGTCAACAGGGCTGGGATTTGAGTCCAGACCTGTCTCATTCCAAGAACAGGAGAAGAAAAAGCCACCTCAACTAAAAGTTGTTTTGTTTCATTTTTTAGCTTATGGCTAGAGTTCCTGGAACCGCACCTTTTGAGATTCATTCTTGGAAGTTTCGAGCCAATTTATTACAAGAGACCTAAGAAAACCTAATGTTGGGGCGGGGGCGGGGGGTGGAATAAGGCAAAACAACCTCAGGATTTTCCAGTAAATTCTTAGCCTCTGAATACCTCCTGGCCTGCACAGAGGAAGGAGGGAGCAGTCGAGGTGATCCCAGCCAAGGCACTGAGCAGGACAGGTTGAGGGCAGGGATGGAGCAGAGGGGCACCTGGAAGGACTCGGCTTGTACCACCTCTGAGCAGCTGCAGGAAAGACTCTGGGCGCCGGAGAGGGGGATCCTAAGAGACCAGCAGGTGGTAAACACAAGCCCCGGATCCTAGCTGGAAAGGATCTTGAAGAGGACATCATTGAACTCTCTTTATTCTATTGAACAGGCGTTACATCATAGTGACCCTATGATTTATCCTCCAGACTGGCACACTTTTGAAAGTGCGAGGGGACACTAAAACATCGACCTGTTAACTGCTCCCCGACGGATATAAACCAGAACCATCCTAGGGAAAGCAGTGTGAATAGTCACCCTGATTTTGCAGGGCCTTTCTTGCCCACACCAGGCAAAGGCAAAGGCTGCAGAAAGGCAAAGCACAGGTAGTGGAAATAGGAGGACGGTAAAAACAGAATAAAGCAACAGGAGAGGGACCCTGATGTGGTCAGGAGCCCTGACTTCGGCCGGTGGACGTGTGTGAGGGCCAGCCTGGGTAGTCTGATGGCAGTAGCTGACGCCTACAGATGGCATCTGGGCATTTGTGGACACACATGTCCCTCTCAGCAGACTCGGATTTGAAAAGTGGAGGCAGTGGGTCTCATTCATTCTGTGCGGCGTGTGTCCCCGTCCCAACACGGTGCCTGGTACCAAAGAAGTGCCCCCAAATGTCTATTGATGGAATAAATGCTGGTGGCATGGCCAGGGGAGATGGGGTGTGCGGAGGAAAGGGTCGGCAGCTCTGTCTCTGAGGACCTGTCAGGTTCAGGGGGGAAGACACGGCTGCACGGACAGGCAGAGCTTATTGGCTGCGTGATCTTGTCCGGGTTCCTCAACCTCGGAGCCTCGGCTCCCTGGCCGAGATGGAGAGGATTGTCGCTGACCACAGAAAGGGTCCAGTGAAATGGTGTATGTAAATGAATGGTGGCCTTTATTGCTGTGATAACGTTCTGGGAAGCAGGGGTCAGTTCCACACTGAAAAGATGTGCCTTCGAATCAGGGAAGCGTAGAGATGGGGCAGAGTTCCCGCCACTAGAAGCCTCCAAGCAGAGGCTGCCTGGTGTGGATGCCGTAAATGGGTGGCCACCTTTGGGAGGTAGGCTGGGCTAGCTGGACACAGCGGGGCTGGGACTCAAGCCGGCCCCCTGAGAGACAGGCTCTGCCCTGGGAGCGAGAACAGGACCCAGGCAGAGACAGGCCTGCAAACATTCCCTTCTCTGCCTGTGAAATGCTTCCTTGCTGGTTCCAGGGCCTCCCGTGGTGGCCGAGGGAGGAGAAGGCCGAGTGGAACTTGCCTCTCAGCGGTTCCGATGCTCTGATCGCAGCCAGATAAAGCCTTGGATTAGGCACACCTGTTGGCTCTGGCCTCCTACCCAGAGGGCCCCTCCTCCACCCACAGGCTGGGGCCTCCCCTTCTGTGTCCCCTTCTGTCTGAAAGCACCAGCCACCCCTGTGCAGAGGCCTGCAGCCAGGGTCCGTGGCAGGCCTTGAGGGGTGCCGAGACCCCCCAGAGCTGGGGTGCAATGCAGAGTAAGAGACACTAGCCCAAGCTTTTCATCTGCCAGGACGCGGAGGGCGGGGGGAGGCGGGAGCTGGCGTGGGAAACAACCGTGTACACTCCAGGAGAGCTGCCTGGAGTCGGAGGCGGAGCCGGGAACGGAACCTCCCTGCCTGGCACTCCCTGGAAGCCTTGGAGAGCAGCAGCTTTGCCCACGCACATGTTTGTGGCCATCTCCTCCCTAGGTGGGGGGGGGGGGGGGGGCCGGGGGGGGCAGGTGGGGGGGGGGCCCCGAGGGGAAAATCCAGACGGGCCCCCCAGACTCAGCTCGCAGCCCCCACGCTGCTCTCTTTGCTGTACTGGGTCTTGTCTGGCTTTTGTGATTCCTTTTTTTTTTTTTTTTTAAAGTTTATTTATTTACTTAGAGAGAGAGGGAGGGAGAGGGGCAGAGAGAAAGAGGGAGAGAGAGAATCCCAAGCAGACTCTGCACCGTCAGCGCTGAGCCTGACGTGGGGCTCGAAGTCACGAACTCATGAGATCATGACCTGAGCTGAAATCAAGAGTCAGACGTTCAACCGACTGAGCCACCCAGGCGCCCCCATGTTTCCTTTTGTTCCTGGCTCCACCCCCTACCTCCTTGCGGTGCCCCCCCCCCCACCCTGGCTTCAGGACAGTGCCTGTTAGGGACGCCCCCTTTGTCCTCTGTGCTTCCTCTGCCTCAGCACCCAGCGGACCTGCCCGCTCTTGCCTGCGTACTGACAACTCCCAAATCAGACTCCTCCCAGCCTCGCCGCTGAGCTGGTTCCAGTGGGTTCTTCGAACCTAATGCGTCTAGAACGGGGTTCACCAGTTCCCCCCGCTCCCAACCTTACACACCATTCTTTAGTAGGAACATCGTTTCACTCCGCCATTTACCCAGAACTTGCAGAGCTTTGCAACGTCAGCCAGCACCCGGAACACCAGATTCCTCGTGCAGACACTCATCCTGGGCCCGCACTGCCCACCCCAGGGTCCACGCCTGGAGGGGCATGAACGACACCCACGTCTGCCTCGCTCTCTTCACCCTACTGCTCACTGCGATTATTGCTCTCATCACTGCCTTCCATTTTTGGAATAGTTAACATTTATTGAACACACAGGTGCCCAGCGCGTGGACCAGGCATGCGTCGTAGCCTACAGGGCCGCGTTGAACATGGGCTGATGTCATAGGCACTTTCACTTTGGGCCAAAACATACGGAAGTATCTGCGCATGGACTTGACATTCTGGGAGGAGAAGAACGATATTTAAAAGATAAATAAGGAACCTATGAGAAGAAGGTCATTTTAAATCCGGGAGTTGCTCACCGACAAGGCTGACACTTAAGAGAAGTTGAGGGAGAATTTACTTCATGTAATCCAAGCTCTCAAGGTGCCCTTTCCTTCATTTATCTCAGACAGCTGGTGCTTTCTTATCTTCCAGCAACTTCCACTGTCTAGGTCTCCGATCTCACCAGGACATGGGCCAGCAGCCTCCCCGTGGGTCTCCCTGGCTGGAGATTTTCCTTCTCCCACCCACCCTCGCCCTGCAGCCCAAGTAACTCTGCAGAGCAAATCAGTAACTCTCTTGCCTAATGTCATTCAAGGGTTCCCCAGAACCCTCAGATTCCTCGGTGTGGTGAGGCTCCGACTCCTGGTGATAAGACTCTGTGTGGCCCTCCAGCTCCTTTCTCCCCACCCACCCACTCCGTCCTCCACCCTTAGCCACTCCGGATTGGAGCTTGTCAGTTGCCCAACTGCCCGTGTCCCCCAAACTTATCACCAGCCCACGCATCCTGTCTCCTTTGCTTTTGCACAAACGGAAGCACCTCTGCCTGTCCTAGGGGCACCCCTCGATCCTCCCACAGGGATGCTCTTCCACACTTGTCCTGCCCCCTTTCTGAATCTTCAAACCCTCTCTCTCCTCAGCTCTGTCCCAGGAAGGTTTTCCATCCTCAGCCGGCCCCACCAGCTGGCACCCTCTCTCCATCCCTTCCCGGGCAGGCTGCTGGAGAGAGGTCCTTACACTTACTGTTTCATTCCCTCGCCTGTGGTTCATTTCATGGTGCCTGGCTACAGATATAGAAATGGAGGCACAGAGAAGTTAAGCCAGTCGCCCAGGATTGCACAGCATAGGGGGCGGAGCTAGGACTCAAAGCCAGGACTCAAAGCCACCACTCTCTACAGCCCCTCACCCACCCCACGAGGTGAGGGAGGATGATTATCCTTGACACGGAGGGAGAAACCAGCCAATTGGCTCTGTCGCTTACAAGCAAGAATGTCTTTTGTGACAAATTTGGGATGAATCAAACGCTGACAACCCGCAGCCTTTTTGTTCTTTGTCAAGAATACCTCATCCTCAAGGGCAGGATCTTGACCTTCATTGTTTTTCCCAACCGGAAGTGGTCTTGGATGCAAAGCCAGGGATTCCCACACCTGGGCTTACAGCCACGTTGGCCACAACTCTGAGGCCCTGCCATCCTGCCTTGAGGTGTGGCCAGTGGACAGGTACTGAATGCTGGCCGCTAACTGATAGATTCATGGGCTGCCGGGACTGGAAGGAGCCCTAGCGACCATCGGATGATGAGATTAGCCAGCCCAGCCGGCCCGGTGGTGAGCCCTTACCCATGCAGCCCCATGCAGCCTCTGACCTCCTCTGATTAGCGCGTCCGAGGCTCATTTGCTAGGTTCTCTGCCTCTCGATTAAGGAATGACCGCAAGTGTGTGCCCCCTTTGTTTTGAGGGTCTGAGCATGACTGTGTCAGGGAAGGAGGAAAACCATGTTGGATCTTTAGAAGTTAAACGTTCTGCCTTCTAGGTTTGCACACTGTGTTGAGCTGTGGTTAACCAGGCTGGAGACTCTAACTCCACCAGCCTGCTGAGTGTTCCCCCCTGGAGGCAGCTTAGGGGAGAAAGCACAGCTCCTCGGACTCGCCCGCTGTGGACCTTGAGCAAATCACTGAGACTCCCAGAGCCTCCTTCTGCTCCCCAACTGCTTTGTGGGTGACCCCGAGGATCACCGAGAGAGGCTGATTTTGCAAATCGTGAAGTGGGAGCCCCTTCTGACCTGTGGGAGGTGTTTGCTTGTGAAAAGGACCGGCTTATCTTAGCATCTAGGCTCTGCTATCTTTCCCTTTCGCACTGACAATCGCCCCAGATTTCTAGATCGTGTAATGCAGCAAATCCTCCCTGGACCCGTAGGGAGGTGCTCGGTGATGCTTGGTATTTGTGGCGGGGAACCCAAAAGAAGGAAAAAGTAGGGCCTGTGGCCCTCAAGCCAGGGTCAGGGGAAGACAGAATAAGGCAGATAAGGCAGTTTTCAGCAGAAAGTTTTCTGTTGGTTTCTGTTCTTAGCATTCACACAGGAAAGGCGCATTTGTGATGAATTTTCACCAAGTGGACACCCCTGTGTATCCACTACCCGACTTAAGCAGCAGCATGGCCGGCCCCACAGGAGCTTCTCTGGGCCCCTTCCGAATCTCAGCATCACAGACGGATTTGCCTGTTCTCGAGCTTTACATAAATGGACTCATCCAAGACTTCTTTCTCTGCACGTGACGGGTGTGAGATCCATCCCGTGGCTGCTAACAGCTACAGCTGGCTCATTCTTATTGCTGTGCCTGGAATCCCGCTCTAGGACCTTACCGATCTGCTCTGATGATCGTCTTTGGGGTTGTTTCCAGTTTTTGCTCTGCCGTGAACGTTCCGGTCTGGGTCTCTTGGTGGGCTTATGCGCATTTGCCGTGGTGTCCAGACCGACAGTGCAGTGATGGGTTGCCAGGTGCACTTTTGTTCAGCTTTACTAGATTTAAGCATGTTGTTGGAACTTCAGGTGCTGAACGCTGTGGTCAAACAACTCAGGCCCCCGGAGGAGGGGCTGTGAGATTTTGTTAAGAACAGCAAGCTGCAAGTGGCTAGATGAGGCATCGCTTGGTGGGGCTCCTGGACTTTGGCCCCCTCTCCTAAGTCTGGGGTTGCCAGACTATCCTCACGGGAGGTGAGGGGTGTGGGGCCCCTTGGGAGGGCTGGGGTTGGGGCGGGGGGCTCTTTGCGCTTCCTTTCCCCGCTTAGGCCAAGGCAGTTTGTACGCTCCATCTTGCACGGTGGGGTTCTGAGAATGACTTCCTGTGGGTTTTTTTCTTTTTCTTTTTTTTTTTTTTAATAAAAGTTTTAGCTGTTTTGACGTTTGAGAAATCCACTGTTCTAAGGTCCTTTCCAGCCGGAAAATTCTATTTTAGGAGCAGGAGGTGGGTGTGGGAAGGGTTAAGCATTATTCAGCCAAAGCGCAGGGTTGGGCCTCCGTGACCTTTTAAAGTTCTTATAGCTCGGTTTTCGATGCGGGAGATCTCATAACATTCTATAAAAATAGTGTTCAAACAAAACAACTTCCGAGGTTCAAAAGATGTGGAGGAGAGGCTCAACCTTGAGGAACATTCAGGTGGCATTTCGACTAGAGTCTTGAGGACTCTCTCCTTCACCCACCCCACCCCTGCATTTTTTTTTTTTTTTTTTTAGACCTCTCATTGGCTGTTCCTTATAGTAGTTACTTGGGGTTGTTTGGATTCAGAACAGTTCCCATTTCTGCCAAGGAGTGGGTGACGTGGGCGGCCTGTGTGTCCCTCTGAAGGGTGGTGGCCTTGCCTCCTCCAACGCCAGGCCTAGTTTGGGCCTGTAGTTTCGCTCGGGGAGGGAGGCCGGGCCGTTCGTGGGCCCAGAGAGAGACGTCTCTGCCTTGGCATGTACCTCGGAGTCAACAGGCCTGATAAACAGCCCACTTCCCGGGGCCAGCGAGGAACAAAGCCCCTGGCTGCTGCGGGATCTGTCTCCCCCCACCCCCTTCCTGAAACAGCTGTTTATTCTTTTGACAGGAGTTGGAACACAGCACCTTCCCCTTCCTCCCGGCCCTGCCTCCTTCTGCAGAGCGAAGCTCAATAGAACTTTGTTGTTCTGCCTTTTACTCTGCGGGGAGAGAAGCAGACGATGAGGTATGTCGAGATGCTGGAATGATTTACTTCTGCCTTGTCGGGGTCCATGGGGGAGTTGCGAGCAGGGTCTGGCAGGGAGGAACCTCGCTCTCCCCTGCCCCTCTTGCTGGTGCCCTCAGTAGTTCTGGAAGAAGATAAAGCCCTTCTCTCCCCTGTCTAGAAGCAGGAGCTGGTGGGATGCTGGCTCAGAGGTTTCACTGTAAGTTCTGCTTTATTTTGCTCCCCCCCCCCCCCCCCCCCCCGGCAGGACCTCACGGGGCTGTGGCTGGCTGGTGTGGCCACGGCCTGGGGTTTTCTCTACAGGATTCAGAGTGACAATGCGGAGGCAGGAGGGCTCTGGGCTGATGTTGAGGCAGAGCCCCCTCAGGGCAGTGCAGACACTTCGTTTACCTTATTTCTCTTGGAAAAAAACCCTTGCACAGTAACTCCGGAGCCAGGCAGTAAGGAAAAGCTGGCTGGATACAGGCTTCAGATTTCCTGGAGGGGATTCAAGAAAAGGCACCACAAGATGGACTTCAGAGAACAGGTTGTTCCGTTTGTGATGGCTGGAGCGACAATTAGCTGTGTATTTAGTCTGAGACCTGACTCTTTGTTTCCTCCGTCTGTGTTTACTCTGACCCTCATAATGGAAAACATCGCTGGAAGCAGCTTTCTACATATATATTTTTTTTTCCCACAAATTGCACCATGTTTCTTCCAATGGGGAGCTCTTCCCTGTGATGCCCACCATTTTAGCAGGGGGTGCAGAGAAAGTGGCACTGCCCTCCAGAACCCCCCAGCACCACCCCCTTCCAAGAGCTGGGCCTGCGAGGCCAAGGGTCTGCTTTTCAAAGTCAGCACCGCCCCTCCCCCCAGTTCTTCTGGGTGAACGCAGTAACCTCAGTCTGTGTTAAACCTCAGTCTCCGCCACCAAAAGCCACGACTCTGGACTCTGGCCGTGACGAGGGATGAACAAGGGGGGCGGTGGGGCGAGGAAGGCCCCAGCCGACACACAGCAGGCGCCTGCCGAGGCTCAAGCTGGTCCGGGGAAGCTAGTCCCTCAGCGAGTCTAGCCTGTGAGTGGCCAGCTTGGGGTCAGTTGTGACCCAAGCGACTCTCACGTGATAATCAAGAAAGGCAAAATGAGAGGATGTGCCAGAGAGGCCCAGGTGGTTAGTCCACGGGTGAGCCTTCATGCTTATTGAGAAAAGAGTGTTCACAAGGGTGGGCACTGAAGCCCAGCTCCCGGGACCAGAATCCCATCTCCACCGAGTTATGCTGTGTGACATTGGGCACGTTACTTAACCTTTCTGAGCCTCTATTTCCCTATCTTTTTTTAAAATTTGTTTTTAATGTTTCTTTATTTTCGAGAGAGACAGACAGAGTGTGAGCAGGGGAGGGGCACAGAGAGAGGGAGACACAGAATCCGAAGCAGGCTCCAGGCTCCGAGCTGTCAGCAACAGAGCCTGACATGGGGCTTGAACCCACGGACCGCGAGATCATGACCTGAGCTGAAGTCGGACGTGTAACCGACTGAGCCACCCAGGCGCCCCTCTGTTTTCCTATCTTTAAAGCGGGGATGACACTAGAGTAACTTCACAGGGTAACCGTGGGGCTTAGCAGAGAGACTACTGGGAAAACATTTGGCCCAGGGCCTGGCCTAGTTCCTCTGGGGAGCGTCCAAGGGCCTGAAGTTTATTCCATTTTCAGAACCGTCTTTAAGAAACAGAAGGCAGAGTTGCACCCACAGTATTAGGCATGGAAGTGAATACTAGGATATGAGAAGAGATACCACAGCAAATAACAAAAACTGACAAATACTTCAAACAGGAAAAGACCCAGGAAAACGACATCATAATAAAATGACATGAAAACACTATAAAAATCATTAGTAGTGCTTAGCTGTCTAATGCACCTGTCATAGTTTGGCTGCATAGTCTTGGATGGCCTCTTTGTGTTAGGATGATTCTGCAGTATCATTTTCAATAGAGACCAAAGGGGGACGAATCCGTCTGGCCTCTGGCCTGGTGAATCGACCTTCCTTCTTATCACTGAGACTTTAGAAATGTCTCTTCTAGCTTCACAACTTAGTGTTGGTGGTGCCGCATCTGTAAATCTTTCGGCTGTTTCTCACCCAGAGAACCCAGCTCTTTGATCCTAGATGGGGCAGGGGTAGGGCGCGAGGTGGCCCCTCAGCTGGGCACAGAGCGGCATGGGGTTCGAGCCCTTCCTCTTGGGACCCAAGGGGGGCGCTCCTGGGTGCCCAACAGGGCGCCTCTGGGGCAGGTTGTTACTGGGACCCAGGTGGGCGGGCAGGTAGTGGGTTCAGTCCCCCGGCCCCACCTGCAGCCCCAGGACAGGCCCCAAGGCTGGAATGATCCCCTCAGACAGCGGCAGCACTCTTTGCCTCTAGGAGGCCTTCCTGACCCACCCCCCACCCGCAACAGAAGGTCAGGCCCAGGCTCGCAAGGGGGCAGGACGCCCAGGCTTCATCAGCTTCTGAGTAAGTCAGCCTCGGTGCTCAACGCATGCGGGTTGGTGCTCCCGCCATGCTGTCATCGAGTCAAGGAATCCACACGGGCCACGGCACCAGGAGCTCCCGGTGGGTCTCAGTGAACCGCCTTCGTAAACCGAGGCTTCCAGCTCTCTGCTTGATTTCTCTTGCACGTCCCAGGTCCATCGACGGAAAGCCCGTCGTGGGAAGTTAAGTCCACAGAACTGGTTTCACAGACGGGGAGACGGAGGCCAGAGAAACTCGTGATCCTGGGTTACAAAGCCGGCTTTGTGGAGAGGCTGGGGCTGACCCGTAGGTCCTACACCTACGAACCTCCCCTTCCTCGCCTGCCCGCCTGCCTCGAGCACCAGGCAGGGGGGGCAGACGCGAGGAACAGCCGGGTCCCAGGCTGCAGGCAGTGGGGAGGGAGCGCTGAGGACAGTCACAGTTCACGGTGGGGGGTGGGCTCACCCTTGACTCTTCTGGGGGACCCGGACTCCCTCAGGTACAGCACGGCTCTGCTCTAGAGCCACGCATTTTAGAAACTCTCCCATTAGAAAGCATCAGCGTCCTGACGGCTGCCAGGTGTGGAGCATTTGCTGACCACCAGGCACCACGTGCTTCGTATACACGCTCTCCTTCAGTCCTTTCTAGAACCCCGGAGGAGGGTGTTTCAAGCTCCATTTTGTATATGTAATTAGGGGCTCAGACTACTCACCCAAGGCAGACATCCAGGACCGCTGACTCCAGAGTCTCAGTGCTGGTCTAGTTTCCTCCCGGGTCTGAGCGTCCCCGAGGGGGGTGTGGAGAACTCGAGTTCCGTCCAAGGTCATGAACACCCAGTTGGTGCCTGTGCCCCTCCCCTGTCCCCTTAGTGTCACTTGTCAACAAGTGTCACAAGCAACACTTGTCACTACCTGACCTGGATCCTTTTGAGTCTCTTGACTTCAGTGTAGTATTCAAGAAGCTACTAGGCTCGCAGAAGCAGCTTCGCAGGGAGGAGGGCTTGGGTTCCCTGGGCCGGGGGAGGAATCGGAGGCAGAGAGGAGGATTTGTTAACCTGTGGGAAGGTTTGCTTTCCTCCAGCACCGCTTTCTCCCTGCCCAATTCCCGTTCTCCCGAAATAATGGCTTTTCCAGAGCTTCTGAGTGCTCTGTTATTCAGCTGAGACGTCTACCTTTTCCCCTGACACGAGATGGAGAAAACATGGTTCACCAGAATTCCTTTCAGAGAGGAATTCAGTTTGGAAGGAATACCTTGACTTAGCCCAGTTGGGGTGTAATTCTGAGATTCTCTGAAGGGTGCGTGTGTGTGTGGTTGTTGTTGGGGTGGGGGGCACAGGATGGGGTGGGTACGGAAGAATTAATTTATGGGTCACACTTCATGTGGGAGCCGTTGTGAGGGTCGCTGTCTAGGGTTGGCCCTGGGGCAGCCCGTGCCTGGGGTAGGACAGACTTAGGGAAAAATCACATGTGTGACAAGAAGGCCTGGGGAGGTGGGGGGGGGGGTTGATTCTGGCAGAACTGGCTAAATCTTGGGGAAGGAGGCAGCCAGGTGACCTAGACCTACACTCTCCCGTGTGAGACGCGGTGTCAGTTTTCAGCAGGTCCCAGTTCGGTGCTCTACCCCTTACACGAGGGAATGTAGAAGCCATCCCACATTTCCTGCTTGGTGGGTCAGATAGCCAACCACCAATTTTCAGAATTATACAGTTTTGAAAATTCTGAGACAGAAACATAAGAGAAGGACTTTTAGACCGTGCTGACTGCCAAATGCCTCATTTGTGTCCAGAGAGAGAAATTAAAATGTTTTAAAAGCTCTGTTGGCCACCCTGCCAACCCTTCCTTCCCTGGGGACATGGATTCCAGATCCCAGGAAGCATGGATACACCCATTTCTAGTGGCTTGCTAAAACACGCAGTATTGGTGGGGGGGGGGGGGGGGGGGGGGGGCCTGGGTGACTCAGTCGGTTGAGCATCCGACTCTTGGTTTCGGCTCAGGTCATGATCTCACAGGTTCGTGAGTTCGAGCCCTGCATCAGGCTCTGTGCTGACAGGGACAGCGTGGAGCCAGCTTGGGATACTCCCTCTTTCTCTCTCTCTGCCCCTCCCCTGCTCGCTCTCTCTGTCTCTCTCAGAATAAAGAAAGTTAACAAACAACAACAAAAAAAGGTCCGGTATTGGCTCACCCACCTGGCCTCCAGGCGTAAGTCTCCAGCAAAACATAAGCAGGTTCAAGCGATCTCCAGAAAGATACGGGCTTCGAGAGTTGCCTCTGATGCTGGTTTCTGGAATTAAAAAGTTATGCACATACTGGGAGAGGGGGTTGGGAGGTGTGTCTGATTTGGGCGCTGCCCAGCGTGTCGGTGTTCTCCACGCCGGGAGTCGGGGTGTTTCTCGGTTTAGCGTTCAGTGTTTCTTCCACCGGGAAGCAGTTGGCGTTGGATCCTCAGCAGGTGGCATTGATAAAGCTCGGGATGCAACATTGTCACCTCCTCTGCACACACAGGGTATTGTAGCAGGACTGTAACAGGGCCCTGGGCTCGATCGGAGAAACTCCGGGTGCCTCCTGCTTCCCAGGAGCTCTTAATCAGGCTGTGGCACGGAACAGATGGATAAACCGTTACAGTCCCCAATCTGCATTTATTTGCACCTCGTTGTTTAACACGTTCTTACTCCTTTTCCTCATATACGTTTTGAGCTCTTACTGAGTACCAGGCACCGTGCTGTCCCATTGGAGCCTCCCAACAGCCCATTTTATGGACACCGGCAACCAGAACTAGCATTTTGGGGCGCATGTATATAGTGTGAGGCGCAATGTGAAGCATTTTGTGGACGTTACCTCTTGCAGTCATCACCACTTCCGTCCCCGTTTTAGAGACGAAGGAACCAATTCAGTTAGCGATCCACAATCCCTTTTCTGAAACTCTGGGGCCAGGTATGTTGGAATTCAGAATTTTGGGGGGCGCAGATAATATATCGTGTATTATGTAACGCCCATAATTGTGTATTATGCTGCACGACGTAATGAAATCCATCAATATTTCTGCAAAGAAACATGTAAACAGCATCACTAAGTGGGATAAAGATTATAAATAGCCTCATATCAGTTAGGATCTTGGTGCCAATTAAATTATAAAAAGGCCTTTGGTCCTCGGAGCTTTCTGGAGCTGTGGAGGAGGACCCGAGGACCTGTCCCATGTTCAAGGTCCCCCAGCTCTGTGTATGAGGGCTGGCACCCAAATCCACCCTTCTCTGGGAGTGAAGACATCTCATCATTATGACGGGTGGGCACAGTCCCGATCTAGATCTGTTTGCTCCCCAGTGTGGGACTTGCCTTGCACTTCTCGTCCTTTTGCCTTCTGTCTTCATCCCTTGGGAAGCTTTAGTCACCTCCCCAGCAAGGTCTTCCCTCACCGCCCAAATTAAAGTACTTTGCAACCTGTCGTTCCCCACCTGGCACCCAGCCCCTCTCCAACCATGACTTCATGCAGCAATCAAGACATATTTAAGTACCTACTGTGCGCCGCTTGATTGATTGATTGATTGATCATGGGTGTGGTGGGGAAAAGCTGGATGGGGCTGAGAATGGGAGACTTTAAGGGACCAGGGCTGTCTTCCCCTCCAAGGATTGGGCCTGTGGTCAGTATGTCAACGGCAGCAGAGCCAGGGAAAGGATGGTTTCCCATAATCTGGGTCAGGAGCCAGCGAGGGTCCATGGGAACGGTTTCTAGCTACACCCTCGCCCACCCACATCCATGGCGGACCGGGATCAGTTGCAATACCTTCCCTCTCAGCGCCAGAGTGACCTTAGCCCCCTTCCCACCCGGGCGGCCCTGCCAACTCATTGAATTACTACTTTGCCATTGAGCTAGCTAATGGCACTCCTTCGCGCTAGCTAAATATTTATGAGCTTTTCCTCTCTGAAGGTGACAGCCTTTCTTAGAAAACCATACCTCACTTTGTGTTTATTTAATCTGCTTTTTCCTTTCTCCTTTTTTTTTGTCTCCCCAGGAGAAAATAATGAATGTCAAAGGAAAAGTGATTCTGTCAATGCTGGTTGTCTCGACTGTAATTGTTGTGTTTTGGGAATATATCAACAGGTAATTGTGGAGTGTGACACCCACCTTGGACTCGAGTCTCCTCGTGTCAGCCACGTGACCAGGTTGAAATTAAAACTGAGATTAACAATGAAGAAGAGATTCCACCCTTCCTGTATCCCTGAGCCCTGGACTATATTTAAAATCATTAGATCGACAAGTACCTTCTGGCTAATTAATCCCCTTCCTTCCTGTCACATTCCTAATGTCTTGGCTTTTGTACCTTTGCCGTTCTGGGTGGGTTATATGCAGAAACAGCAAGGCCATCCTAAGCCCAAATGTAACTTTCATTATTGGTACGACGAGCTGTGGAAATTACCTTCAGAAATTTCAGACAGGAATGCCATGAGAAATCCACCCCACGTCTTGCAATTCTAAGATATTTTCAGAGTTTGAAAGGCATAACTTAAGTTGTTGACTTTCGCTATACGATACACTCTGAGTGGCTGGTGATTCATTTGTGCCTGGCTAACAGGCTTGGGTGTCTTGTTTGGTTTTGTTTTGTTTTGTTGTAACTCTGGAAAGCAAAATGAATGAAACACTTCTGAGTTTTCAAATGCATCAGTGGACTCCCCCCCAAATATGCGTGCTTCTGTGCTTTTGGAAAATCCAGTGTCTCAGAGATTCCAGCTGGAGAGGCTCCTGACAGAAAGCAGTCTGTGCAAACAGCTACAAAAATGCATGATCCCTTTGACTTAGGAGGCGCTTTATCCAAGAAGCCCACAACACAACTCTGGGCGGGGGAGCTGTCCTGACACCACTAATATTTTCATGATGAAGTCCTTCAGTAGCCCCGAAGTTAAAGGTGACAGCCTGGATTGACAGTTAAATTCCTTCTGCTCTTAAAGCTTAAGCCTGCAGGACCATCTTGGCTACTAAAAAAGGGATCTGTACCTTTAAGTACATCAGCAGAAGGAAGACTCCAGAGCGTGGGAGCTGTTACTCCCGGGAGTGCAGAGTAGATCTAACCCCTTCTGGAGCCTTATTCTGTTTCATTCTGAACAACTCATTTTAACAAAATCGAGACAAGCTAGGGTGTGGTCAGGTTCAAGGAGCCTACAAACCACGTCTGTCTTTTGAATTGAGGAAACTGGACGTACTCAGTCCTGAGGCAAGGTAATTCAGAGTCAGGTGCAGGGACCCTGGGATCCCTTGGGTACTTGAGGGCAGAGGAAATGTCTTGTCTGGGGTCTGGAGCTGGGCTGCCTGGAACTGGTTCTGTGACACCATTCACCTCCTCTGTGGCCTTGGGCAAGTTACTCAGCAACTCTGTTCCTCAGTTTCCCTCTCTTTAAAAATGAGGGGATAATAATAGTACCTGCTTCGTAGGTACCTCATTGGGAGGATTCAGTAAGTTATTGTATATAAAACATTTAGGGCAGTGCCTGGGAGTTAATAAGCACTTAGTGAATGCTGACTGTCATCCTCTCCCTCCTCCTTCTCCTCCTCTTCCTCTCCCTGCCCCTCCTTCTCCTCCTCCTCTCCCTCCTCCTTCTTCTCCTCCTTCTCCTCCTCCTCCTCTCCCTCCTCCTCCTCCTCTCCCTCCTCCTCCTCTCCCTCCTCCTCCTCCTCTCCCTCCTCCTTCTTTTCCT
>NC_064807.1:78396786-78454722 GCF_023721935.1 Panthera uncia | reverse complement strand
TCCTCCTTCTTTTCCTCCTTCTCCTCCTCTCCCTCCTCCTCCTCCTCCTCCTTCTCCTCCTCTTTCTTCTTCTCCTCCTCCTCCTTCTCTTTCTCCTCCTCCTCCTTCTCTTTCTCCTCCTCCTCCTCTTCATCCTCCTCCTCCTCCTCCTCCTCTTCCTCCTCCTCTTCCTCCTCTTCCTCTGCTCCAGAGGGCAGAACAAGACAGGGGGTTTTGACAAGTAGAAGGAAGAGCTCTAGTGGTTGGAAGAATCCAACTGAAGAACAAACAGTCTTTGGAGTCCCTGCCCTGAGTTGATTGAGATCCTTGTGCTGATAACCTACAAGCTCTGAATGCTTGATTGTTTAAGCTTGGTGTTTGGAATCTCAGCCAGAGTCGTACTTCCATATTTTGGGTGGTTCACAAAATTAAAAGATGGGAGCCAAAGGCCCCAGTGTGCATGTTGGCACTGACCTCCCATAACGAGGGTGATTTTGCAGTGCTGGGCACTCTCCACATGGTAGCTGGAGCAGGTTCTGGCCGCTCTCTGGGGCCATGGTTTGGCACCCAGACTCGGGGCACGCATTTTTCAACGTGAGGAATCTACTGAATGTCTGCAAGAGGCATAAAAGGCAGCAGATCCTGTGGCACCTTGTGAATTGGCCATGTGATGGCCTGAGGTGAGCTGAGGGCACTAGCCTTAGACAGGTGGACAGCACCGAGCTAAAAAGGATTTCAAAATAACTAAATGGAGCCCATCAACCGATTAGGGATACAAGTGCAAGTCCTACCCTCAGGGGGTTATGATCTAGACGGAGCAAGAAGATAGGCATATAAATAACCAGCAGTAGAAGAGGAAGACTGTCAGGGTAGAGAAAAGGAACTGTCAGAGTTAAGGAGACTAAGATTATGTTTGGCTTTGGAGGGGGATCTACTGTTTGCACTTATGTACAACTGTTTCTTGAGCACCTACTATGTGCCAGGCTAGGATCGTATCAAGAAAGGCACAGAAGAGATGGCATGTGAGCCCTGAAGGATGAATATGTTATTGCTGTGACCACTGAGATGTGGAAGGATTCTGGGAGAGGAGGGGACGAAGGACAGGTTAGTAAAGAGACGTGACAAGGTCGCAAAGCTGAATCTAGAAGCTAGTGCCCTGAGTGCCAGGATGGCCATCTGAGCAATGGGCGGCAGCAGACACTCCCCCTCTTCCTCTCCGTTCCCCTCCCCCTTCCACTTCTTGTAGGACCTGGAGTCTGATCCCCCAGGTTCAAATACTGGCTCTACTCCTCACCAGCAGTATGACCTTGGGCAAATCGCTTAATGCTTCTGTGCGTCAGCTTCCGCCTCTGTAGGATGAGAAGATTGGATCGTGAGGTTGCGATGAGCTGATCTATGTCAGTTGCTTAGAAGGGTACCCGGCTAAGGGTTAGCTCTGATGGATATTGTCAGAATCAGTATAGGAACAAGAAATTTTCGAGCGTGGTCCTTGAGTCTTGGGCTCAGAGGAGAAACCATAGGTGGTGACAAAGCATGCATTTTATTCCTACAAGGAGATGCAGGACCCCCCCCACCCCCACCCCGCCCCGCCATGAGGAGAAGGCAGGAGGAGGGGATAAGAGACTACAGAGTGTGAAACAACTGTGAGCCACTTTTTTTTCTTCAGGGTCAAGAAAACTGGGGCCAGGCAGGAATTGAGCCACGGCAGGTGCCTGAGCTCAAGTGTAGAACTCTTCCTACCAGGCTGTACCCCCATTTATTCACAGGGAAGAGAAGGGGGCACAAGGCTTAGCTCTGGGGCACAGCTTCCCTGCACAGAGCAGTGGAGTGATGCCATATGACAAGTCCTGCCACTCTACCTCCCAAAATGCCTCTCAAGTCCTTCTCTCCATCTGGTTGGCCGCCTTGCTTTGTGCCTGGGCGACAGCCATCACCTCCGAACGGGTCACCCACATTCACTCCTCACCCCTGCCATCTCATCTCCGGTGACCTTCTTCAGTTGCCTGCAAGACCCTGTCCCTCCCCTGCTCAAAACCCTTCCAGGGCAGAATCCCCAGTAGGCCCCAGCAAGGTCTGGCTTCCGGTGACTTCTCTGCCACTTTCTTGCACATTTAAATGCCTCCTTTTTTCCTCACCGTCTTTGTGTATCTTTTCACTCTTGTCTGGAACACTCTTCCCACATCCCCTTCACCTGGACTCCATTTATCCTTCAGATCTCAGCTCAAACATTCCCACCTCCTCCAGGAAGCCTTCCAGGTCTTCCTGTTAACTGCTTGGAGTACATATGCTTTTTTTTTTTTCAATAGCTTGGAGTTTGAGGTCGTGTAGCCGTGTGCTTGCCTGAATAGGGTCTGCCTTCCCTACTAGCTTGAGTGTAGCACAAGGACACATGGACATAGGTCTTGTGTCTGTCTTAGCCAGTGCTGTGTGCCCAGTACTCGGCACGTAATTATGCTCAGCAAGTATCTGCTGAATGAGTGGAGATGGCTCAACGGAGGAGTCATGTATTCCCTGGCCCAGCCTTGTAGGTCCCTGCAGACCAACTCACTGCCTCCACCAGCTTCAGAGATGGAACCCCTCCCTCAGTGAAGCCACCTCTAGCCAATGGAGAGGTGTCACCTTTTTCTTTTTTTTTTTTTTATGAAGATTTGAGATACTCCAGTAACCTCTTTCCCACCCCTTGCTCTGAACAACCCTGAAGGGACTGCCACTGAAAATACCCAGTCCCTCGATACCTTTGGCTGTACCTCAAAGAAAAGTAGAAACCTAGGAGTAGACAAAACCCAGGCTGTTAGCTCAGCCCGGGGCATCAATGGTAATGATTGCAAAATAGCTTTTCTCGGAATTAAAAGTAACATGATATGTTTTTATTTCTCATTTGCTTTCAGCCCCGAAGGCTCTTTCTTGTGGATATATCACTCAAAGTAAGTGCTTTGAATTCTAGAGATGTATGGGATGTCTCCCGTGTCCACCCTGGCACCCCCTACAGCCCGTTTTTAGCACCGCGGCAAGTAGGGGAGCTCCGGTCAAGGGCAAAGGGGAAGGGTGGTTTCCCAGGGATCTGAACCACATGCCTCCCATTCCCTAGGCAGGCCTTTGTACAAGAACTGTGACTTGTATTTTGCCCTTGATTCTCATCATGGGTTTAAGTGGTGTCATTTGGAGAACATTCTGCCTTGCTGATGAAAAGAATCAGGATAGATATTTTTCATTATGCTGCCCAGTATGTGTTCTATAAAGACCCTTGCAAGAAATTCCTTTGAGACAAAGGACCAGGAAAGAAGTTAAGGTCTCCTGATGAACTAGTATTTATTATTATTATTATTATTGCCAAAGGCAGTGAGAACTATGTAAGCCTTCTTTTTTTTTTTTTTTTTTTTTGGGAGAGAGAGAGAGAGAGAGAGGGAGAGGGTATAAGTGAGGGGCAGGAAGAGAATCCCACAGTACGACGTGAGGGGCAGAGAGAGAATCCCAGGAAGGGCAGGGAGAAGAGAGAGAGAGAAAGAGAGAGAGATTGAAGGAGAAGTGGGGCTCACCTGAAGCGGGGCTCGAGCATACCCGATGCGGGACTCGAACTCACGAACCGTGAGATCATGACCTGAGTCGAAGTCAGATGCCTAACGACTGAGCCACTCAGAGCCCAAGCCTTCATTTCTCGATCTTTGGCTTGGCTGCCAGGAAGCTCAGAGCAAAGTCTTGTGCTTAACTGCTTATACTTTCGTCAGCCTTCATTTCTGATATAATTTATTCTCTGGCGTTAAATCCTGGCTTTTGCGCTTACATTCTATGGGATCTTAGCAATTTGCCCAACCCACTTGGCCCAATTCTCAGCTATAAAATGAACATAAAGATGAAACCTTTACTCTCCCGAGTAGTTGGGGGTGACCAGGCTCATATGAAAATACCTACACGAGTAATTAAATATTTCCCTTTCTGTTCCCTTTTGTTTATTAAGTCTTCTGTTGTCTCCCTGCGTATGGTGACCACTCCTTTTTAATAGTCAACCATCTGAGACACCTCCTGAAAGTAGATGAGCTTTAAAACAGGTTTCTTTTTTTTTTTTTAATGTTTATTTATTTTGGGGTGGGGAGGGGCAGAGAGAGAGGGAGACACAGGATCCGAAGCAGGCTCCAGGCTCCGAGCTGTCAGCACAGAGCCCGTCGCGGGCCTCGAACTCACGAACCGCGAGACTATGACCTGAGCTTAACTGACTGAGCCACCCAGGTGCCCCTAAGACATGTTTCTTAATATTATTAAGCCTGTTCGTGGCTCTCTGTCTTATTTGTCCAACCACAGGCCACTGCACCCCTGCCTTCCCCCTCTTTCCCCTTCTCCAGAAAGTCCCCTCCCTGGAGAGACTCTCACAATGAGAGAGTCTGGAAATTTCCACATGTGGGTGGTGAGGGTGGCTTCTGATTACAGTTTCCTGAGTTTCTGCTTCAGAGACCCTCAGATTTCCTGAGGCTGTCACTGCTGACCTTTGTAGCAACTTGAATTCTAGTTTAGCAAAAGAGATCATTCTTGGAAATATACACTGGTCTTTTTTTTTTTTTTTTTTTAATTAAGATCACAACTTTTTACAGCAATTTTCAACTTTGATAAAGCTCTTTGATGTATGCTATTTCGTTTATGTTTCAAAGCCACCTCCATATTCAGTTTATTATCACTGTGATTGTCACCTTCCTTATTATGATCACATATCTGACTTTTCAGAGGAAAAAAACCAAGATTCAGTGAGGGAAAATGTCCGTCACAATTACACCACTAGTTAGTGGCAGACCCATGTCCCAGGCTTATGTATCAGTGTTCCCCGACTTGTTATTTCCTCTTGCCTCCTCTCTCCCTGCCGGGGCTCCCTGGATGAGCTGAGCACCAGGGGCTGCACCACGGAGGAGAGGTCCAGGCGGTATTGGGGTATCTTTCCCTCATTCAGCTAGAGCAGCTTGACTTCTTTTCTTCTTCTTTTTTTTTTTAGTGTTTATTTTAATTCCAGTTAGTTAACAGACAGCGTTATATTTGTTTCAGGTGTACAATATAGTGATTCAACACTTCCATTCATCACCTGGTAGAGAATAGCTTCACTTCTGTTTTATGAACTGAAGTTCTGTTTTCTGAACTGAAAGAAAGAGAGAGAGAGAGAAACCAACCAACAAACAAACAAAAGAGAGAAAAGAAGAAAGAGAGAGGGAGAAAGAAAGAAAAAGAAAGAACAAAAGAAAGAAAGAAAAAAGAAAAAGAAAGAAAGAAAGAGAAAGAAAGAAGGAAGGAAATTTAAGTAATTTTCTGCCATGAAGAGTTTGGAAACCCCACCCCACCCCCACCCTGCCTCCACCCAGTCTGGGACTGCCTCATCTTCTAAAAATGTTTGTCATCTCTTTCATTTCTTAGAAACCCAGAGGTGGGTGATAGCAGCACTCAGAAGGGCTGGTGGTTTCCAAGCTGGTTTAACAATAGGTAAGGTGATGGATGGGGTGACCCTCTGTGTTTGTCCACCCACCTGATGCTTATAGAGTCAAAACAGAATGGTCTCGTGGTCATGACCTTCACGGTCACTCGTCTTTTTGTCCTGTTGAAGTCATACAAGGAATCTATTCCCTGGTTGGGATGAGTATATTGAAGCTTGGGGGTTATGGTCACGTTTGTCCATTTAATTCGGGGGTGAGTGGGGCTTGGGCTGAAGTTTCGGCTGCGGGAAAGACGATCACAGGAGGACTGTTCCAGCAAGTTCCCTTGCCCCCTGAAATAACCTGAAGGTTCTAGGTCACTAAATTGCTAACTGCGCTGACTCGGAAGAAAAATAGAAAAGGGGAGACCTGAGCCTGTTCACCAACAGTGTGTGTTTACGAATAAACGTTTCGTATCATGAAGCTTTCTCCAGACATTTTTTCACTGCACATGTTCTCCTCCTTGGAGCGCGTTTTCACGAGCCATTCGAGGGCTGTCCCGACGCCATAGATCCGCCTCTGTCTCACTCTGCTTGCTTTCCCTTTGTACGTAGGACCCACAGTTACCCAGAAGAGGAAGACGTAGACAAGGGAGATGAACAAAGAAAGGAAAACAGCGAAGAACTTCAGCTGTCAGACTGGTTTAATCCACAGTAAGAAAAGAAGCGTCTCGCCATGTGCAATAAATCCATTAGCCCCCGTCGGGGGTGGCGGGGACTGTGTAGGCAACAATGCCATTGAGAACACTCCTGATTGGGGATACAGAGTCTTAGCATCTGTCAGACGTTCACCATAGATTAGATGAGAATCCCAGAGTCTGGATGTTTTGACTCAGATGCTTGAGCAGAGGCACAGTGATTATGACAGCAGTTGTCGAAAGGCGGCAGCTGAATCACAAAATCCTGAGGCTGGAAGGGGTCTCACTGACCACGAGGTGTTGTGGAAAACGACAGCATGTAGGGTTGGAGCAGGAAAATCCTCTCTGAGATTCAGCTAACTCATTTGAAAACATGGCAATGATGATGAAAACTCTCATGGGGCCGTGCATGCATCATTAGGCGATCATACGACAAATGTTTATCAAACACCTATGATCTGCCAGCTGGCATTTTTCAAACTACCAGTCACTATCCATTAATATGTTCAGGAAACTAGCTTCATGGGACAAAATGGGCTTTTAAAAAAAAAAATTGAAACCAAGTAGAAAATCAGAGGGCATCACATGAAGTGGAAGGATAAACACTGTTTGGTTGAATTACTGTTTCTGTATATATGTGTATGTGTATGCATTTTGTTGCGATGTAAAATGCATTTTTCACTGGGAGTCGTGGTCAAAAATACTGTACTAGATGTCGTGTGAGGCACAGGAGATAGGAGGAATCAATCCATATGGTTATGTTCAAGAAGTTCCTGGTCTTGTAGGGGCAGGAGATGTGTAAGTAGTATTTGCCAAAACCGGGAAGGAGGCGTGGTTGATCGGACTTAGAAGAATGCGTCTGGGGAGTACGGAGGCGGGAGCTGTCCAGGATCATCAGATGACCGTGAAGCCTGAGAGACTTGTGGGGGGTGGTGCCATTGACCAGGATAGGGACCGGAGGAAGGCAGCCAGGTCTAGGAGTCGGAGTAGGGGATGAGCTCTACGAGGGATGTATGTGGGCTCAGGTACTTGTGGGGCGTTGGGACAGAAATTCACAGAGTGCCTGTCTTAGTCTGTTCGGGCTGTTATAACAAAACGCCACAGACTGGATGGCTTGTAAACAACAGAAGTGTATTTCTCAGAGTTCTGGAGGCTGGGAAGTCCAAGATCAAAGCACCAGCAGCTCTGGTGACTGGTGAGAGCCCACTTCCTGGGTCACAGACAGCCATCTTCTCTGTCCTCACACAGTGGAAGGGGCGGGGAGCTCTCTGAGACCCCTTTCATAAGGGCACTAATCCCATTAGTGAGGGCTCCACCCCCATGAGCGAAGCACCTCCCAAAGGCCCCACCTCCAAATACCATCACACCCGGGATTGGGTTTCAACGTAGGAATTCTGGAGGGCGGGCACAGATGGTCAGTCTGTAGCGGTGCCCTTGAGCTCCTTGGAAGATGTGTGGTAGAGATGTGGGGTGAAGAGCCATCAGAGTGAGGGGGTCACCCAGGCAGGGGACTAGAACCACATCCTGATGTCAGCACTTAAGGGGCCAGTGAAGGAAGAGGAGTCCGAAAGGGGGCAGGAAGAGCTATAGAGGAGGAGGACAGGGAGAGAATAGCAACTATTCCGGTAAGAGGGGAGTGAGCTCTGGAAAGACTGAGTATGTTCTGGAAAGCTCTCTTTTTGTTTGGGGGGAGGGGGGGTCACACTAGTGTGGAAGGATGGGAATTTTGCCCTCCCCCCACCACCCCCCGCCCATGTGTCATTCAATGAGCTAGGCACCAGGGTGGCCGTCCGTGAGATGCTAAACCATTACTGGAAACACAAGAACATGGAGGCATTGTCACTTTGATGAGCCTCTTAATGTGTGTGTGTTTGGGGCAGGGGGACAGGGAGACCTCCACCAAAAGGTGGGCTAGATGAGTAAGAGGTAGTCGCCAAGCTCCTTTCTCAGGAGGCTGGTACACTTTAACCGTGGCATTTGTGCTCCGGGAGCGGGACTTGGGAGGTGGGGTGAGGGCTGAGACAAAGAGGAGAGAGAGCCCGATCGTGGCCGCCAGCTGTCGCTCCCCACTCTCCCCCGTGCATGGCTCAGCTTTTCCTCCACACAAATGGTGAGCAGATAGTTAAAGACTATTGGTTTGAAGAGGCTCCAAATTTAAGCCTTCCCAGGGCACCAAAGTATATTTCTTAGATGAGTGAACGATTAGATACACAATTGAATGAACAAATAAATATATCCATATAAATGTATCCTCTCATGTAGATGACCTACAATACATTACCATGTATCGTGCACACATTTCCACATCAAGCTCTCTTAGCTTCTGTGACAACACATCCTCTGACTTTCCCTCCTCCTTCTCTATTCTCCCTTCTTGGTCTCCTCCATAAGGGCCTCTCCCTCGTCATATAGTAGAGTTTCTGGAGACGACATCCAGTATTCTCGTCTCTTTTCTTTATACACCATCTTCCACTGTGCTCTCATCCATTTCCATGGCCGTAGACACCGGGGCGTGTGACTCTCCACATTCCGATCTTCAGCCCGAAGATTTCCTGAGCCCTGACTTGGATCTAACTGCCCGCCTGACATCTCTGTACACGTCTCGCCTGACATCTCTGTACACGTCTCCCGTGACCCAAGTGGGTTTCCGCCTTCTACCCCACCCTCGTCCTCATTTCCCACCTCAAGCCAGAGTCCGGAATACCTCTCTGGTTCGTCCTTTTCCTCCACCCACCCCACAGTCTAATTGATTAATGTGTTCTGTTAATCCTTCCTCCAAAATCCTTCCCACATCGGCTCCTTCTCTGCATTCCACAGCCCCACCCTCCTTCCATCGGCTCTTTGCCGGCTCATCCCCTGGCATGCCGATGCCTATCGAGAGTTCAGTAAAGAACACGCTGAACACATCTTTTTTGACCTGGTTCACGTTGATAGAATTTTAACGCTTTCTCTACCCGACGCTTGGGGCCCATCCTGTACCCGTTAATAAGTACGTAAGATTCAAAAGCTAGCAGTGACCTCGGTAGGTGTGTGTTTTGGTGATAGAGGCCGTTTTATTCCGTGGAAGCTTTTGCCCTATAGTGGAGTCACACAGGCTGACGCGGTGGGTGTCGTGCGTGGAAGAAAGGCGTTTGGGCAGCTCGGAGTCTGTCCTGGCACCTTTCCTTCTTTCTAGAGCCCCATCTTTGTGACTTTGGACGCTTCTGGCACTTGATTGTAGCAAGGACTAGCTCTCACGCGTGGGTGGCCTGCCCTGTGTCACTTCGTTTGCGGGAGGCAGTGGGTGATGTTGCTGACTGAGACTCCTTGAGACAGAGGCTCATCCCAGCTGATCTGGTGCTCAGCCTCGCTCCTCCCCTGCCCCCCCTGCCTGCGTTTTCAGGCTGTCATCTGGCTCCTTAGGGTCAATGACATGTGGGGACTGCCAGTGAGACTTAATAATTAACAGCTAGGAAATAGAACATTTTAATTTTGAAGTAAACATTAATTTTTAATATCGCTACCTTTTTTTTTTACCCCCCCTGGAAGGAATCTTCCCGGCCAAGCAAACCAAAGTGGGTACTGCTTTTCTGACTCAGTCTTTCTAGGAGATGTGGACTGAGCGGTGGGGCTGTTGCATAGCAGGCTGGCCACCAGTTGGGACTGTGAGATTCTCCAGGGGTCGGACGGGGCCTCCTTTCTCCCGTCATGCTCCGCAGCCAGTCTGGTGTGCACGACAGCGACTTAGTAGCCGTGTGGTGAGGCCTTCAGTGCCCTGGTCTGGCCCTTCTATAAATCAAGTGGCTGAAGGTGCAGCTCCCTTCTGTTCGCCTCCCCCTGCTTCCTTTATTTGTAAAACGCGGGTGAGGATAGCATCCACTTTATAAGGTGAATGTGAGGGTTAAATGAGAGAGTGAAAGTCGTACTGAGCCCCCGTGCACCATGAATATTAAATAAGTACATCTGGTCAGCTGCTGCTTTCCTTCTCTCCCTTTCCTTTTTTTTATTAAAAAAAATTTTTTTTTAATGTTTATTTATTTTTGAGAGAGAGAGAGACAGAGTGAGAAAAGCAGGGGAGGGGCAGAGAGAGAGGGAGACACAGAATCCGAAGCAGGCCCCAGGCCCTGAGCTGTCAGCACAGAGCCTGATGTGGGGCTCGAACCCACAAACCGTGAGATCATGACCTGAGCCAAAGTCGGTCGCTTAACCGACTGAGACACCCCGGCACCCTGTTTTTTGTTTCTTGTTTTTTTAATAGTATTACCCGCTTACAATGTGTCCAGCTCATACATAGCTGTAAGACTTAGCTAGCGGGCTGGGTCAGAACTACTCAAGTATCCTCAACGGGCTAAAACTAAGGACGACAATGAATGAGGCAGTGATACAGGGGAGAATTTAAGTTCAGAAACGTTGGTTATAGATGTATAAGTCATGCGTGTGTGTGTGTATGTGTGTGTGTGGTGTTTTGTGGTTTGAAATCCTGCCATTCAACAAAGCGGTGGCGGGGGGGTGTTATATGACTAAAAACATAACAAAACAGAAGCTCGCTCTTTCTCACTGCACACTGGTAAGAATGCCAGAGTCGCTAAGTTCAGTGAAACCTTAGCTTAAAGTTAAAACATGACATACGTGGGTTTTACCCCCAGCTTCGTCAGCACAGGGAGTAAGTGTCCATAGAAGCCGCAATGTAGGGCGATAGCTCAGAGCATGGACTCCAGAGTGGGACCACCTGGGTTCCAAAACCGGCTTTGCCCCTTACTAGCTGTGTGACTTTGGACAAGTTAATTAACCTCTCTGTGCCACTCATGGATAAAATGGGGATCAGCATAGCACCTCTGGAGGGTGACGCCCTTAGCACAACGGTGCCTGGTCTCACAGGAAGTGCTCAGCGGATCTTAGTTACCATCAGCGGCAGCCAGCTGTGTGACCTTGGACCAGCCTTGGTTTTCTTACCTGCACAACGGACATATGTGGCAGGACCGTTGCAAGCACTAAACGAGAAAGTGTAGGTGAAGGTGCTTTCATTTCACGATTGAAGGAAACCAAGAACAGCTGTTCTCTGTGCAGCCGGCACACGTGGGGTGCGAGGGCCGAGCTGAGACTGCAGACAGATGGGGGAGGGCCGGGACAGCAGCCTCGGAGCGCCCCCCTCCCACCTCTGGGGGCGATTCAGCTGTGCAGGAGGGAGGAGGCCGGAAGCGGGGCACGGGCTCCAGAAGGGAGGGATTATCATCTCAAGAATTAGAGCGAAGAGCTTGGTGACAGATGGACAGGAGGATGAGTTTCCCGAGGCTCTTTTCCACTCTGGGGCCGGGGCTGGGGCCAGATGGGGGTCGACCCAGCCTTGCCCAACCTCACTGTGGAAACCCCAGCTTTGCTGAGGCGATAGGAGCAGTTTTGTGCAAACCCTCCCCCCACTGATGTGCAGGACTGGGGCGGGCGGGGTGGGGGGAGTTCTCATCGCTCCATCGATTTGCTGACATCTCCCCAACAGCCTCGCCAGGGCCACATGCATGCTGCCAGCAGGGACCCAGCAGGGACCAGCAGGACTTTGCCCCAGTCACTGGCCATCTCCCCTCCGTGGATGAAGTATAAGCAAATGCCTACCGGGGACGGGTGGGACGGGGCTGTTCGCACTGGGGATTGAGTCTCATGACTGTGTTGCAGTCTCTGCCTCCCAGCAGGGGAAATGCAGCCACTTCCTGAGCAAATGGGGGTCAGAGCTGAGTCTGTGTCACCCCCTCCCGCTGAGCCCCAGCGGCTACTCAGCCTTTCCGCGTGTCTACCCTCTGCAGTCGGTCAGTTTGCTGATGCTCTTGTGTTGCTTCCTGTGTTTTTTTATTGGCTTTGCCAAGTCCCTTGCAAGCATTCTGAGTGCAGAAAACATGCCTCTCCTTCCCCCCCACCCCCACCCCCACCCCGCTCTCCTACCAAAGAGGCAATGTGGTCTGAGCAGAGGGTCTGTGCTAGAGCCCCATGTTCTGGCCTTGGCCTTGGGGGCCCTCTGTTGAATCCCTTCTATTCGGGGTGACTCTGACTCCTTGTTTGTAAAACGAATGATAACACCGGAATCCCCTTCAATCTGGGGCCCTTTCTGGCCTATCACCAAGTTTTTACCCAGAAATCCCTTTCCGGCAAAAGGCAGAGTAGACTAGATTGCTCTCTTTTGGCCCCAGTGTCACTCTGCCGTTCTCCCGAGTCAAGAATTAGGACCTCCTTAGGTGCAGGTGGCACCCACAGGGATAAATGCCACCCACAGATGCCACAGGCAGTTTAGAAAGGGGCCGGGAAATAGCAGAAGGGATCCAGAAGGAAGAAGAGGGCTAGGAAAGCAGCAAAAGAGGACAGAGGGAATGAAAGATACCGGTAAGATCCCCCCATAAGGGCCCCAAGACAGCCCTCAAAGGCACCTGAGAGCCTCCTGTCCCTCACTCAGAAGATGCTGCCCCTGCAAATGTCCCACCACCCGGCCAACTGCCTGGGGCTCGGTCCAGATCCAGGGACAATCTCAGCATATCATAGCTGACCCCAGTTTTTCCTTGGATAGCCTCTGCCCCACCTTAGGAAAGCTGTCCTGCCTCATGGGGCCCTATGTTTTGTCACCAGGAAACGTCCCGATGTTGTGACGGTGACCGAATGGAAGGCGCCGGTCGTGTGGGAAGGCACTTACAACAAAGCCATCTTAGAAAATTATTACGCCAGACAGAAAATTACCGTGGGTTTAACGGTCTTTGCTGTCGGAAGGTAAGTGTCCCTAATAAAGTCGACCTCCGTCTTTTCTTGTTTCATTGTCCAGATGTTTGTGAGGCGCCCCCTGGGCTTACGGAGCGCTTCCTGCCTTGTCTGAATTATTAGGTAGGAGAATGTTAGAACAGGACCGTTTTAGTCGTTTCTGCTGAGGCCCCCAAAAGGCTGACAGAGCAAAACAATAGTAGGTGAGTCGACTCCTTCCCACCTCAAAGTGAGGGTCTCGGGTTGCGGGTAAAAATGTCTGCTACACCCACCGAGCCTCGAGTCCGCAGTCCACGCACAACAACCTCCTTCCTGACCTCCATGGCTTTCTCTGGAGGTTCCAAAAATGGCAGCTGTGGGCCCAAACACGTGTCACTCTTTGCCCTACACTCTCAAGACCAGGACCGAGGACTGGAGGATTTACAGCAAGCTCTGGATCCAGACTGACCCAAGAGGGGTGGTTCTCCACGTTGGATCATGGCTGACCGCTCTTCCTTGGGTTCCTCGGGCCTTCCTTGGCTCCCAGAGATTCAGCCAGCCAGAACTTCCCCCACTAGAGGTTGGGGAGGTTCGTGATTCAGATGCCATTTCCTTGTTTAGAACCCCCCTTCCAAAGCTACTACTCGAAATTAGTAGCTGTAATATTAGTTTTAAAATGTAACCCATTTTGCTCTCTTGGAGAGTTTCTGTGGGTTTTTTTCCCCCAAACAAAAGCAAGAGTTCGATTTGCCTCTTCCCCAACTCCCGCTGTGAGCCTTTCCTCCGGTTCCTCTCCTGAAAACCACACGGGAAGTTGATCCCTCAGCCTGTACAAAGAGTGTCAAAGGCCTCGGCTGATCTGAGCTTGGGCTCTGCCCACTGTAGGGCCTGAAGGAGAGCTCCGTGAAGCTCCTGAGACCTCCAACCCAGAGGCCAGAAGCCACTGCTGTTGCAATACTAATCAGGTACGGTGACCTGGTTAGTCACCTGGGCGGCATCTCTAATAGAGACAGCTGACTCTGGCGTTTTGACATTTTCCTCGGGAGAATCTGTACCGTTCTGAGTCAGGAGGCGATACTCAGCTCCCCTAAGCCCGCAGCACGAATGTTGTAGAGGGATTCGATGCGGGTGTTCCCAAAAAGCACAGAACACTCCACAATGGCTTCACCGTCCAGTTTGCAACTCTGCAGAACCAAGCCGTAAATCGCATATCCCGGAGAAAGCCCTATTTGTAAATCCCGTATCCTGGGGAAAGCCCTATGCTCTCGGCTGTGAGGCATGAGAGGTGCTCAGCAGCAATAAATCCTCACAAGAGTGGATCTGGACTTTTAGGAGGTGTGATGTTTGGTTTGTTTTCAAATAACAATGCAGGAAGCCAACAGCAGTGTTTTAATCCCTAAACAATGTTAAACCTCCAGGGGCTCCCTCCCTTGCCCCTGGATTGTCTCCCAAGCTTCAGAACACAATAGATTTTTCTTAAAGTTCCAGAGTGCCCAAGAATTTCCTGGCAACCGGCCACAGAGCCATGTTAAACTCCCTGTTTGTACTGCTCAGATCTCTTCTTTCCATTTAAATGAATCAGTACCGTAAACTCTCGGGCTTCTAGAGGGCGGCATTAAAAGCACACTTTATTTTGGTAGTAAAGAAAGGAAATCCAGGCAGCAACCAAAAAGCAAAACAGAGTGCCGGTTATAATGGCTCACAAAACATCTTGATTGGCTGCTGGCATGATCAGCAAATTAAAGTCAGTCCACATTCACTGAGCTGGGCCTGAGTCTGGGGTCTGCATGAGTCGCGTTAAGCTGTCTGACTACTACTGTGTAGCCTGGGTCGCGGGAGACACCAACACGATGTGTCTTGAATGAATACATACATAGCTAAAAATCGCCACCCACCCATTAGAATGGCCCAAATCCAAAACACTGACAATACCAAATGCTGGCAAGGGTGTGGAGCGACAGAGACGCTCATTCATTACTGGTAGGAACATAAAACGGTGAAACCATTTGGAAGACGGTTTGGCAGATTCTTACAAAACTAAACATTAATGGTACCACGCAATCCAGCAAGGGCCCTCCTTGGTGTTCAGCCAAAGGAGTTGGAAACTTATGTCTACAAAACAACCCTACACACAGATGTTTACGGCAGCTTTATTCCTAATGGCCAAAACTTGCAGACCACCAAGACGTCCTTCGGTAGGTGAGTGGATAAATAAACTGTAACATCTAGAATATTATCAGTGCTAAAAAGAAATAAGCTATCAAACCAGGCAAAGATACGAAGGAACCTTAAATGCGTGTTACTTAGTGACAGAAACCAATCTAAAGGAGCTGTATACTGTATGGTTCCAACTCTGTGACATTCTGGAAAAGGCAACACTCTGGAGACAGTGAAAGATCAGTAGTTGCCGGGGGTGGATGAACAGGCAGCACACGGGATTTTTAGGGCAGTGAAAATACTCCATATAATACCATACACAGTGACGGATACATGTCACTGTACATTTGTCCAAATCCATAGAATGTACAACACCAAGAGTGGATCTTAGTGTAAACCAGGAGGTGATAAGGACATGTCAGTGGAGGCTCATGGATTGCAAGGCACGTATCACCCTGATGCTAGATATTGATAGTGGGGGGGAAGCCATGGAGGGGGGGCAGGGAAGGTACATGGGAACTTTCTGTGCTTTCAGCTCAGTTTTGCTGTGAACCTAAAAATGCTCCGAGAAATAAAATGTATTGTGAAAAACAAGGAAAAGATAGTTAAACCAAGCTTAAATCAGGGGTTGTTTGCTCTGGTGTTTGGATGAGTCTTACGATGGTGGTGTCTTAACAGTGGATTGGCGTTTGGGGTGAGCAGTGGGAGGCTCACGGGGTGAATATGTAATATAGAGGGATATCCCCGTCCCATAACCCATTCTCTGGGTCCCAGAGGAGGATATAAGAATGGTGATGGTTAGGCTTAATACATCCCCAAAGGACCCAGATGTCACTCTTGCATCTGGTAGGGCAGGAGCAACATTGGGTATAGTTTGAGGGAGAAGTAGTGTCCCCTGCTGTTGGGCAGAGGATACACAAATTTCCAGTTATAAGATGAGTAAGTTCGAGGGATCTAGTGTATATCCTGGTGATTATAGCTAATAAAACCGTATTATACACTTGAAAGTTGTTGAGAGAATAGACCTCCAATGTTCTCACCACAAAAAAGAGACGGTAGTTATGTGACACGATGGAGGTATCAGCTAAGGCTATAGTGGTAATCGTTGCGTAATATATGAGCATGTCAGATCAACACTTTGGACGCCTGACACTCCCACGTTGTTCTATGTCAATTCTATCTCGGTAAAGCTGGGGGAAAAAATAACTAGCACCCACTTTGCCTGCCCTCAGTCTGGCCCAACTGATAAACAAGACAAAAGGCTAAATAAGGTAGATGATAGTGAACATCACCTTTATCACAGTTGAAGCTGGTAGTGGAGAAAGTGGCTTCTGTTTGCAGACCCTAGGTCTCCTGCTACTGAATCACACGATCTGAAAGATTAGGTACCCAGGCTTCCAGATGTGGAGTAGGGCCTGTCTCACTAGGGCTCACTTTAAGGCCCCGAGCTGTTCCGAGCACAGACTCTCCCCACCTGGCTGGTGGCCATTTCCAAGAGGCAGAGTGGTGGGGGCAGGGCTGCAGAGGCCCTGTCACTCTTCCAAAATCAGCAGGTAAGTCACTCCTCTTCCCCAAAGTGGAGCGAATGAATGGTGGAAGGCAGCCAGGAATGTTACACTATCAGATGTGGAAAACACATGTCTGGGATAGGGGAAACCATGCCTCCCCTAAGCTGCAAAACAAAACAAAACAAAACAAAAAGATGCTTAGAATAGCACGCAGCCTCCTGCACAAATCCCAGTGGTTACATTTGTCCCCTTCTCCTTTGTTTCAGATACATTGAGCATTATTTGGAGGAGTTCTTAATATCTGCTAATAGGTACTTCATGGTTGGCCACAAAGTCATATTTTACATCATGGTGGACGATGTCTCCAAGATGCCCTTGATAGAGCTGGGTCCTCTGCGTTCCTTCAAAGTGTTTGAGATCAAGCCTGAGAAGAGGTGGCAGGACGTCAGCATGATGCGCATGAAGATCATTGGGGAGCACATTGTGGCCCACATCCAGCATGAGGTGGACTTCCTCTTCTGCATGGACGTGGACCAGGTCTTCCAAGATAGCTTTGGAGTGGAGACCCTGGGCCAGTCGGTGGCTCAGCTACAGGCCTGGTGGTACAAGGCAGATCCTGACGAGTTTACCTATGAGAGGCGGAAGGAATCCGCAGCATACATTCCGTTCGGCGAGGGAGATTTTTATTACCACGCTGCCATTTTTGGAGGAACGCCCACTCAGGTCCTAAACATCACCCAGGAGTGCTTCAAGGGAATTCTCCAGGACAAGAAAAATGACATAGAAGCCGAGTGGCATGATGAAAGCCACCTAAATAAGTATTTCCTTCTCAACAAACCCACTAAAATTTTATCCCCAGAATATTGTTGGGATTATCATATAGGCTTGCCTTCAGATATTAAGATTGTCAAGATATCTTGGCAGACGAAAGAGTATAATTTGGTTAGAAATAATGTCTGATTTTAAATTGTGCCGGTAGGTTTCTGAATTTGAGAGAGTAGTATTCTGGCTACTTCCTCAGAAAAGTAACACTTAATTTTAACTTTTAAACAATACTAACAAAACGCCCACTTCTCTTCTTCCTGGTAACTTTGAACCTTGCATTATGGGAGGATGAAACCTACAGGAATCAGATGTAAATTCCCAGTGATTTCTGATCTCTTCTGGGTTTGGGGGAAATACTCACTGGACCAACCAAATACTCAACTGGACCAAACGCTCACCAAAAAATTGACACAGGCAAAGAAAAAGCCAGAAACACTCTACATGTGCCAGATAATGTACTGGAGAAAAGGGTGTTAAGGGAAGTGTTTGGCAGCAAGATACGATTGTGGGGGGAGGGGGTCATCCCCTTGACTTCAGTGTCTCTGCTGAGTCCCAAGCATCATCGAGTTGCTTGGCGACAGAAGAACCCTGAGTAAGGGCACGGTCCACCTTGGCAATCCTCACATGGTTTCACTGGCAGACTGCTTCAGGCCATTTGCCACCCATGTTCTTTTCCCATCGGGAAAATGTTGTTTGGCTCCCGTGCAGAATCTTCCTGGTGGAGATTCCCAAGGGAGATCATGGTGGCGCGTGTTTGGAGTCACGGGGAATCTGAATGAGCCAGTGGTTGCTCAGCATGGAGTGAAAACAGACTCAGAGTTGGGTTTGCCATGGAAAAGCAAAGAGAGTGGAAAAAGAGGAGGCTGATATCTGTGGGCCACCTCGGAGGGGCCCAGGGCACGGGGCTGGTCCTTAAACACAGCATGGATCCGGGCGCTGAGTGGGGGGCAGGGTGGGTAGTCTCTGGCTTCCTCAGACCCGCGACGACCAGCACTGCGGGGACTCGAGTGGAGGATGTTTCCTGTTTTGTCCAAGGTGCATTCAGTCCGCCAGACTCCGGTCTTCAGTTCCTTGGCCGGAGAAGTGGACGGTGTCAGAGAAGGCAACGGCCCGCAGTGGACTGAAGAGGCTTGCAAGGAGTTACGTTTCCCAAACCCGGGCTTCATGACGATAAGTCATCAACATGCCCTGCTGCCACCTGCTCTAACCCTCAGGGTCCCCGCAGCCCGTCACGCCCCAACCTGGAGGGCCGACATCAAGGAGTTTGGAAAGCCCTCGGGTCAAGTAACTTTTCATTTTCCCCTGCCCTGTCAGCACTACTGAAGTGTGACAACCAGATACGTTTAATAAAATGGCTAATTGATTTTATATCGAAAGCAGAGGGGATGGCGGTGAGAGACCCAGTCCTCATGAATGAACAGCTTAACATACAATTCCCTTCTCTAAGAGAAGCTATGGAATCCTACGCGTTACTTCAAGTTGAGCAATTCGATGTACAGGAGTTAGGAGGCAGCATTTACATATGCAGGTGTATTTATAGTTTGCTCGTGTTCCAGTTTTGGTCATTTGTTTCCACTTTTAAGTGATTTATTTGAAGAGCCACCGCACTTGGTGTTCAGCACAATGGGCTTCTTTGATACAGTGAAACCTACATTTTTTTCTACCATGTCACTGTGCCTCCTACTCTTCAATCCGTGCCAGAAAATCTCACAACCCAGCAAAATGAAGCAAAACCAACAACGACAACAACAACAAAAATTCTGAAGAAATGGGCTTTGTAAAAGAAAACGGAGACCGCATGTCAGGACGCTGCCTCTCCAGAACTGACCTTTCCTGGGATCCATCCATTCTGGAGTAGAGACAGTTAAGCATTTAAATCCTAAACCAAAGTAATGATCTCTCTTAAAAGATTAGGGAAGAGGGTCGATGTTTACTTTTGAGGGAATCTGGATATTTTTTTTACTCATTTAAATTTAAATCCCCAAACAAACTCCAGATCTCATTGATAGTTATTCTTAAACATAAAAAAAAAATAAAATTCACAATTCACAATTGAATAAATTATTTTCTCAATAGATCCTGGTCTGGTCATGGATTGTGCATTTTCTCCCAAAGATGGTCAGGATCGTCAGTTGTAACATTTTAAATTCTTAGACTCCAAAAAGTCCTGATGTCCTCTTAAAAATGTGTTCATTATTACAAAGATAGAACATGGTTGAGAGTCCCAAGCTTTCAAAACAATAAGTGCTCATGGAGAGTTTTCCAAAGTGGTGCATTGAAATAATTAACTGCCAGTGGAGGAACCAGAAAGAAAAAGGCTTGCCCCTCAACCCCAGGGTGGGGCGCCAGCACAGAGGGAGAAAACAATGTCATAACTACATCTGGGGATTATTAGTCCTGACCTCTGCGGAATATATGTGGCCAAGGAGGCTCTGGAAAAAGGCTGGATCTCCAGCAAAGTCAGGGCGGGTGTATTTGTAATAAATGGAAAGATGAAAACCGACCAGACTGATGTAGTGTGGCACACTGGATATACAACAGGGCATCATTCCCTCATTGGAGAGAATTATTTTCATTTTATAGATAAGCAGAGTGATATTCAGCAAGGTTAGCCACCCAGCTAGCAAATGACTGAGCTGAAGCTCAAACCAGAGAAGCTGGCAAGGATAAATGTGTTAACATACACATACGAAGGGCTGCATGTGTTTCATATCAAGGAAAATGCAACTTTATTTGTTTTTTAGTTTATTTATTTTGAGAGAGAGAGCACAAGTGGGGGAGGAACAGAGAGAGAAGGGGAGAGAGAGAATCCCAAGCAGGCTTCACGCTGTCAGCACCAGACCCCAACTCGGGGCTCAAACCTACGAACCATGAGACCATGACCTGAGCCAAAATCAATAGCAGCCTAACCGACTGAGCCACTCAGACGTCCCGGAAGATGCAACTTTATAGAAGTATCTTATAAAGGGGCGTTTTTCCATAAGAATATTTTAAAAATTAGGTGTGTAAGGGGCACCTGGGTGGCTCAGTTGGTTAAGCATCCAACTTCTGCTCAGGTCATGATCTGGTGGCTCATGGGTTCGAGCCCCGCGTCAGGCTCTGTGCTGGCAGCTCAGAGCCTGGAGCCTGCTTCGGATTCCGTGTCTCCCTCTCTCTCTGCCCCTTCCCCACTTGCTCTCTCTCTCTCTCTCTCCCTCTCAAAAATAAATAAACATTAAAAATTTTTTTTAAATAAAAACTAAGTGTGTCCCCAAGCCTGTTGTACTATTTCCCACTTTTTCTGCATGAAACCTCCCCAAATGCATTAAATTATTTAAAATGGATCATATAAAAAATAAATAAATAAAAGACTGTGATCATTCTCTTTAAAAAATAAAACATTTTTCTTTTTAAATTTTATTTTGAGAGAGAGAGAGAGAGAGAGAACTAGCAGGGAAGGGGCAGAGAGAGAAGGAGAGAGAGAATTCCCAATAGACTCCGTACAGGCAGCTCAGAGCCCAAAGCAGGGCTCAAACTTACGAACTGTGAGATCAGGCCTGAGCTGAAATCAAGTTGGATGCTTAACCAACTGAGCCACCCAGGCGCCCCTGTGATAATTCTTATCTTTACTTTGTGCATGCAGGGCTGATGCAATCCCTGTGGACACACACTGCGCTGTTATGCCAAGGCAGTGCCTTGGAGGGCATGATTGGGCAGAGGGGGCAGGTGGAAGGGACAGCCATGCCTCCTCCTTCCACTCCTTCTCTAACCTGGGGGTCCCATGCAGCTGGAAGGGGACAGGTTTCTTCAAGCCCTGAAGGGCCTCTTATCCTTGGAATGACACCATCTTCGATGTCTTCCAGCCAAAGTCACCATGTGATTTACTGATAAGGGAATCATAGTTATGGCAACACTTACAGTTAACAAGTATTTATTAAATGCACTATTTGTTAAATGTACCTTACATAAATGAATATGCATAAATGAACATAGGCACAATAGCAAACCAACAGGGGTGAAGCCTCATAGAAAGTGAATGCGTAACATGCGATGCATACTTTTTAAGGAGAGAAAGCAGAGTTAAGTGAGGATCCAGCCGTCAAAGCCTCAGATCTGTAAGGGCACAGACTAGGATTCAAACCCAGGACTGTCTAAAGCCTTTGCTCTTTCCACAGCTCCCATCTGCTTCCCCCACTCTCTCTTTCACATATGTGCATGCAAACGTATCCACACACACACACACACACACACACATTTTAACCATCTTGTTTCTGAAACTGGAGGACACCAAAGGAATCACCACCAAAAGCTCTCAATTCCTTTATGAGGCATTCAAGAGAGAATTTAGTAGACCAAAAACTCTTAGAATGTAGGTCTAAAGCCATCATAGAGCCAAGCTGGAGAAGCAGACAAATGATACATGAGCAATACAGGGCCCAGGGAAGCATGGAGAAAGGGAGGAGGAGACTGCGTCAGAGGGGCTGACTCTGAACTGAGCTTTGAGAGAAGAGAAGGGGGTGACTGAGGAGTGGAGACGGAATGGGTTCCAGGGGGAAGAGCAGCAGATGTGAAGCACAGAGGACTACCAGGAGACCTACGCGGAGACCCACACAAATGGTGCCGGGGCCTTGGTACTGGACGAAATCACCTGGCAGAGCCTGCGTGGAAAGTGGTAAAGAACATGCGAGCGCTTTGGCTGGATGAGGACTCCACATATGTGTAGCATTTGTGGCTCTCTTTCTCCCCTCCCAGCAATGCCTGGGCTCCTTTATGGAGTCTCCATGATTTCTATGGAGCAAAGGATCCAGACTAAGCTGATCAGCACTTCCCATGCCCTTGGTGGCAATGGTTGATTCAGTGGTGGGCAGGTGACCTAAATTGGTCCAATGAAAGCAAATCTCAGGTTCTCTTGGGATATGAGGACACATGTTGTATTGGGAGCTTGACCACAGGGAGGTCAGAGTTAGGATGAAACGGACAATAGGACACGAGGAACAGGGACGCTGAAGGAAATGCAGTCCTTGATGACAACCTGAGTCCCTGGCTCCAGCCTTACCTGAAGCCTGCACTGCTTGTGGGCTTTTCAAATGTGTGAGTCCCATTATTAAGTCAGATGGAAATGGGCTTTCTCTTATAACTGAAGATATCCCCGTTGAACCCTTCTAGAATTGTTAGCTGCTTAAAGCAGGTCCATAGTTTGCCTTTGCATCAGTTCCAGCCCTTATTACATCACCTACCTCAGAGACACTGCTTAATGCATAGCTACTAAATGAATGAATGAATGAATGAGTGAATGAATCATCACACCCACTCCCGTCATGCCTAATAAGAAATGATTGTTTTTAATTTAAACATTTTAAATTTTGATTGTGGACTCTATGTCCTACCACAAAGCAGATGCTTTCACATCTGGCACCTGGAACTTTCTATCCTATATGTCGTACACATTATGGGGACCTGTGCTTCGGGCTCTAACCTGGGGCCATAACCTGCTAGGTTCAGTGCTGCTTAAGTTCAGAGCTGCTGGGTCAAATTGGGTTCATCAGTGTGGAGCAGTGGTTCTCAACCAAGATGATTTTATTTTATTTTGTTTTATTTTATTTTATTTTTTAATGTCTATTTATTTTGGAGAGACAGAGTACAAGCAGGGGAGGGGCAGAGAGAGAAGCTAGACACAGAATCGGAAGCAGGCTCCAGGCTTTGAGCTATCAACACAGAGCCCAACATGGGGCCTGAACTCACGAACAGCGAGATCATGACCTGAGCCAAAGTCAGATGGTTAACCTACTGAGTCACTCAGGCACCTCTCAGCCAGACAACCAGGATCATTTTACAGGACCACCATCCCCCCTGCCCTGACCCCAGGGATGTTTGGCAATGTCGAAGATATCGTTGGTTAACTTGGGGGCTGGGGATGCTATTCATATTTAGTGGGTAGAGGCCAGGGATGTTGCTAAACCTCCTACAATGCACAGGACAGCCCCCCGCCCCCCGCACACACACCCAATAATTATCTGGCTCAAAATGTCAATAGTGACAAGGTTGAGAAACCATGGTGTAAAATTTCCTTTGGACTTCATTAACTAAGAAACACTGGGGAGTCAATATGCACAATACCTAATGGCCTATACCCTAGGAATAGTCCCTGATGAGTGTCAAGAGCCTTGAACTCACCTCTTCTTACTCCTGTAACATTCCACAGCTAAGACAGAAGTAGTTCTGTATACTGGACACTGGAGGGCAGGAATTTCCAAAGTTAACACTTAGCCTAAGCCACTGCAGCCATTAAAAACATTCTAGGGCGCCTGGCTGGCTCAGTCAGTTGAGCTTCCAAATCCAAATCTTGGCTCAGGTCATGATCCCAGGGTTATGGGATCAAGCCCCGTATGCAGCCCCACATCTAGCCCTGCAGTGGGCTCCGTGGAGCCTGTTTGGGATTCTCTTTCTCCCTCTTTCTCTGTCCTTTCTCTGCTCACGTTCTCTCTCAAAATAAATAAATAAACTTTCAAAAAAAAAAAAAAAACACATTCCTCTCTAGATATGGTGAAGACTGCACAATTGTAGAAAAAGATATGAATAAATGAAAATAGCTAAAAACATCTAAAGAATGTGTCTGTGAAAAACCAGCCAAAATCAGAAGATACTTTGAGTGAATTGACTAACTGTTCAGAATGAAACGTGGTTATGCTAGCTAGGTATTTTAGGGAAAAATATTTTTATTGTAAGGAACAGACATCCCCCTTGAGCTGTCTAAATCTGAAAGGGAGATTTGGGGGAGGTTATTTTTTGGTAGGGAAAGTTCCACTGAATACAAGAAAGAGTTGACCACCGTAGCATACCTCCTTGCCCCCCAACTCCCTGTGTGGTGACCTCACCGTGGGAGCTTGATATGGGCCCCAGTGGGCGTGTTTACACGATGGGGGTCAACAAACATTGCAGGCTTCTTGTTTCCTTTGCTTCCTCTTCCATTTGTCTTTTTTAGGAGTTGGTTGTATAAAAATTTCCCGGCCCATCACTATAACCGGGCCATGAGCAAGAGCCAGGGAAGTTCGAAGAGCTTCAACAGCTAAAACTTGTGAACTTTCCCTAGGGGTCTGTCAGCATAGCTTGGCCCCCCACTATTTCCAGACTCAGGGTTTCTTCCTTCAAAACTTTAAATTCCTGGGGCACCTGGGTGGCTCAGTCGGTAGAGCGTCCGACTGCAGCTTGGGTCATGATCACGAGGTTCGTGGGTTCGATCCCTGCATGGGGCTCACTGCTGTCAGTGCAGAGCCTGCTTTGGATCCTCTGTTCCCCCCCCTCCCCCTCCCCCCACTGGTGCCCCTCCCCCCACTGGTGCTTTCTCTCTCAAAAATAAATAAAACATTGGGGCGCCTGGGTGGCTCAGTCGGTTAAGCGTCCGACTTCAGCTCAGGTCACGATCTCGCGGTTTGTGAGTTCGAGCCCCGCGTCAGGCTCTGGGCTGATGGCTCAGAGCCTGGAGCCTGCTTCCGATTCTGTGTCTCCCTCTCTCTCTGCCCCTCCCCCGTTCATGCTCTGTCTCTCTCTGTCCCAAAAATAAATAAACGTTAAAAAATTTTTTTAAAAAAATAAAATAAAATAAATAAAACATTTAAAAAAAAATCCAACCTTTAAATTCCTGGAAAAGAAAACCCAAACAGCACAGCATCGACCCTGCTCCCAGCGGCTGTGGATCACACTGCAGGGCAGTTCGAAGGACATATTGTTGTGAGCTGGGTAGATGCCTCTCTGAGTGTCTCCCACATTCCACTTACAGCTGTCTAGCTGTCAATCACTTCTAAAATAGGTATCTAAAATATCTAAAACATTCCCTGCTACCGTGATCCAAAAATGTTATGTACCACCTGAGCACAGTCCCCTCTCCTAATACCAGACCACAGAATCCACAGATAACATCGGAAGGCCGGGCTTCTCAGAGTCTACGGACCCCAGGTCATAACTATTTCCCCCCTTTGGTTCCTTAGAGAACCCATCGGACTATCAGCAATCTGTAAAATAAGGGGTAAACATAGCTCACACCCACATACACTAGAGTCAGTGGTGAATCACAATGAAGGAAAAAGGAAAAATTATAGCAACACCGTTTAAAAGAAGGACACGATGCTTATGTGCTCCAGAGGCATTTCCTCACCTTGGAATTCAATGGGCCTCTGCTCTAAGTTTTCCATCAAGGCTTCACAGTCTTCATCCATCATCCCATTCTACAGATTCTTTGAACTATGTAAGATAGGATTGGCCCTAAGAGTTCAGTAGCAGGGCAACTGGCCCGCAAGCTGGACCAGCTGGAGAACTTTCTCTTGTCCCGGATCTCACTGAAGGTTACTGCTTTTATATTATCAGGCAAATGCGAGGCAGCTGGATATCCTCATGTGCAGGGCGCAGGGCACCTGATTCCAAAATCCAAAATAGCCCATAGGAGTTATGCCTCTCTCGTGGCTGTAGGGAGTATAAAGCCCCGGTTCTCAAACCTGGCTGCATCCTGGAATTACCTGGAGAACTAATATTGATGCCTGGTTCCAACCCCAAAAATTCTGATTCAATTGGATGGGTGTTAGGACTTTTAAAAACTTCCCAGGTAAAGATGATTCAGGGAACGTGGTGGAATAGGAAACACCAGGGATCTGTCTCCCCACCTAGACAATAATTGCACTGGCAGAATGTGTCTGACGTAACCATTTTGGAACTCTGGAGTCTATTGAAAGCTTGCAACTTCCAAGGGAGGGCTTGGATGGTAGATTAAGATTAATTTTGGTCAATTTTAGCTCTTAGCACAGTAGCGGCCACCTATTCTCCACCCCCAGCCATGTGGCAGGCAGTTGTGCACATGTTCCTGGCAGCTTATGGGAGCCAGAATGGGTTCTGATCACTAATTGCTGCTTAGGATCACAGAGGTGCAGACAAAGAGGCGGGCATCTATTGTTGCCCCTTCCGCATTGTTGCCAGCCCCTCCCCCTCCAGCTGAAGTGACAGCCAGGGGATTTAAAGGGCCAACACTCCTTTTCGCTCTTCTCATTTTTTCCTTTTCCTCTTTGGGGAGCCAGATACTAAAGACTAGGAGACTCGATAAAGACTACATATACAGGAAAATTAGTAAGTGACCATGCATACCCAAGGAAATACTCAGAAAAGACCTAGAAGATGTTAAATTTACAACTTATCCTGATCCTTGGCACAGAGACAACCTATAATTAAAAAGAAAAAAAAAAGCAAAAACAATAAATGAAAACAATAACAAAAAACAGCTAACCCTGGGGAAAGAGGAAAATCTAACTTCCAGAGGTATCACAGTATTGGATTTAAATGTCCAGTTTTCAAGAAAAAAAATCACAAAGCATACAAGGAAACAGAAAAGTATGGCTCATTCAAAGGAAAAAAATAAACAGAAATTGTTCCTGAAAAAGGCCTGATGGCCAATATACTAGACAAAGACAACTGTCAAAGGTACTCAGAGAATGAAAAGAAGATGTGGGAGAAGTCAAGAAAATGATGTATGGACAAAATGGAAGTAAAATAAAGAGACAGAAAGCCTAAAGAGCAACCAAAAAGAAATCCTAGAGCTGAAAATGACAATAACTAAAATGAAATATTCACTAGAGGGATTTAAAGGCATATTTAAGCAGGCAAAAGGAAGAATCAGTGAGCTTGAAGACAGGACAATAAATATCGAGTTTGAGGAATGAAAAGTAAAAAGATTGAAGAAAAGTGAACAGAGCCTAAGAAACATGGGACATCATTGAGCAGAGCAACATATGCATTGGGGGCATCCCAGAAGAAGAGAAAGAGAAAGAGAAAAAATATGTCAAGAAATAATGCATGAAAACATCCCAAGTTTGATGAAAGAGATGAATATAAACATCCACGAAGCTGAATCAACTCCAAGTAAGACGAACCGAAAAAGACCCTACACTGAGACACATTATAATCAAACTTTTGAAAAATTAAGATAAAGACAAAGAGAAACTTGACAACAGCAAGAGAGAAATGACTCATCACATACAAGGGATCCTTAATAAGATTACTGGTAGATTTCTTATTAGAAACTGAAAGTCAGAAGAGAGTCTTGCAGGGTGAAATGAAAGGACATTAGATAGTAACTCAAAGCTATATGAAAAGTAAAGATATGCATCAAAGTAAACACATGGGCAGGGCACCTGGTTGGCTCAGCTGGTTGCATCTGACTCCGGCTCAGGTCATGATCTCTCAGTTTGTGAGTTTGAGCCCTTCATCAGGCTCTCCACTGTTGGTGCAGAGCCCTCTTCAGTTCCTCTGTCCCCCCTCTCTCTCTGCCCCTCCCCTGCTAGTGCTCCCTCTTCTCTCTCAAAAATAAACATTAAAAATATATACCTTAAAAAAATAAAAAATAGGGTTGCCTGGGTGGCTCAGTAAGTTAAGCATCTGACTTCAGCTCAGGTCATGATCTCATGCTTTGTGGGTTTGAGTCCTACATCACCTCTGCACTGACAGTGTGGAGCCTACTTGGGATTCTCTCTCTCGCCCTCTCTCTCTTCCCCCTCTCCTTCCCCCCCTTTCTCTCTCTCTCTCTCTCTCTCTCTTTCTCAAAATAAATAATAAATAAACTTAAACAAATAAAAAAATAAACAAAATAAAATACATGGGCAATTATAAAAGCCAGTATTGTAACGACAGTGTACAACTCTAGTTTCTGTTTCCTATGTTACTTTAGAGACTAATAGAGTCTTAAAAATTACTAGTCTAAAGGCTAGTATTATTATAACTTTGGTTTGTAACTCCAAATTTTGTTTGCTACATAATTTAAGAGGCTAATGGATTTCAAAGAGTTATTTGTTTATGGTTTTTGGATACACCATGTATAAAGATGTAATTTTGTGACATCAACAATCAAGAGAGGTGGGGACAGGGGTGTGAAGGAACAGTTTCGGTATGTTATTGAAGTTAAGGTGGTAGGAATTCTAACTTGAGTGTTATAACTTCAGGAACTGAAATGTAATCCCCATAATAACCATGAAGAAAATAGCCACAGAACACACACAAAAGGAAATGCAAAAAGAATTTAAATACTTCACCACAAAAAAAAAACTAAACATGAAAGAAGACAGTAATGCAGAAAATAAGGAACAAAAAAAAGGTACAAGGCATATAAAAAACAAATAGCTCAATGATAGAAGTAAGTCCCTCCTTACAGTACTTACATGAAGGTTAAACCTTCATTCTGATGAAGTGGCAAGGACGCCCAAGGTCATGTGAAAACACCTACCTAAGTGACTAAATAAATGTTTCTTTTTCTGTTGCCTTAAAAAAAAATGCTTGTGTTGTATCCCTGCTTATACCTTCTTAATAGTAAGCCATCTCAAACACCTCCTGAAAGTGGATGGGCTTTAAAACAGGTTTTGAACATTCTTATGCCGGCTCATGCCTCGCCATCCTATTTGCTGAACCACCAGACACTGTTTCCCCTTCTTTTTCCCTCCTCCAGAAGGCCCTCATCCTGGAGAGACTATCATAATGAGAGAGTGTGGAAATTTCTGCATATGGATGGCTAAGGTGGCTTCTGATTGCAGAGTAAATGTAAATGGATTTTCATTTGCTCTCTTTTTCACAGAAGATGGTTAACATTGATCTGTCTTTCATTTCACTGACCTTTTCTTCTACTGTATACAATCCATTTGTAAACCCATCCCCTGACATCCTCATTTCAAATAGAGTACTTTTAAAGTTCTAGAATGTCCATTTTTCTTAGATTTCTTTAAAATGTTGATTAATTTTTGAGAGAGGGAGCGTGAGCAGGGGAGGGGCAGAGAGAGAGGGGGAACACAGGATTCCATGCGGGTTCTGCGCTGACAGCAGGGAGCCCGACATGGGGCTTGATCCCACGAACCATGAGATCATGACCTGAGCCGAAATCAAGAGTCAGACATTTAACTGACCGAGCCACCCAAGTGTCCCTAGAATGTCTGTTTTTAAATAGCTTCCATTTCTTTGCTGAGAAATTCCTGTATGTTCATTTGTTTTAGCCAAGTTTTCCAATAAATCCTCAAAAATTTTTATAATTGTTGCTTTAAGGTCTGTGTTTACCATTTCTAACACCTGAGTTATATTGGGATCTCTTTCTCTTCACTATGGGTCACGTATTTCTGTTTCTTTGCATGTCTGTCAACTTTTCCAAAATGTATGCCTGACATTATAGATGACACGTAGAGACTCGGGATTCTCTCATTTTCCTCTGAAGAGTGTTAATTTTTGTGTGAACAGATAGCTACCTGGGCTGGACTCAAATTCCAAACTCCATTTATTCTGCAGGGGGCGTAAGTGGAAATTGCTCAATTTCCAATGTTGCTATTTCCTGGGGAAACTGTAGTTTTCCCTCTTCATGGACAGTTTAGTTGTCATCCAGGATTTAAGTCAGTTTCTATGCAGATTTTGGGGTACTCCATTCTGTGTTCCTCTTTCTGGGATTTTCTTTATTACTTTTCAGCCTCCTTTACATCTACCAGTTTCATCCTGACTCAAGTCTTTCTCTGAGTTCTAGCTACCCACTTCTGTGTAAATTGGGAGATAACCTCAAAATGAAGTTGTATAAATGTAAACTTTACCCAACACATTTCCCTCCTTTCAAGGAGCAGCCTGGTTTCGGTCCATCTCTTTTGCCTTCAAATAGTTTTATTTAATTTTTATTTTATTTTCCCTTCTAGAATTCATGACTGTCATCTCTGGGGGCATTGGACTGTATAATTTACTTTCCTATGAGTCAAAACATTCTAATTCTGTATTAATTTAACTTTGTTATCATCCTTCACCACCCTCCTTTTTTTCTAGGATTAATGGAGATCAACAGAAAACTTCTAACATTAGGGGCACCTGGGTGGCTCAGTCTGTTGAGCTGCTGACTCTTGATTTTGGTACAGGTCATGATCTCATGGTTCATGGGTTTAAGCCCCTCATTAGGCTCTGTGTCGTCAGCACAGCTTAGGATTCTCTCTCCCCTACCCCCCTCTCTGCCCTTCCCCTGCTCACACTCTCTCTCCCTCTCTAAATAAAAAAACAATAAACAAACAAACAAACCTTCTAACATTAATACGGATTTTATTTCCTGAATGAATCATGTATTGGTATGTATCATTTAGTTTACTATAAACCATTTGTGAGTAGTAATGGATCATTATTAATTTCTTAATGGTGTCTTTTGATAAGCAAAAGTCTTCTAATTATAATGAGGTCATAACTTATCATTTTTTTAGTTATTGTCTTCTGTCACCTCCTAAGAGACCTTTATCTATCCCCAAGTTAGAAAGATATCCTCCTATGTTTTTCTCTAAAAGCTTGTGGCTTTAGCTTGTACGGTTAGATCTATAATTTGTTTTGAATTAACTTTTTGGTATGTATAAGATACACACAACATACATGAGGTGCAAAACCATGAGTGAAAAAAAACCAAATGCAGAGTACCCGTCATACAACACTGTTTATATGACCTTCCATAGCAGGAATAACTCAGCTGTAGTCATAGAAATCAGAACACTGATTTCCTGGGCGGGGAGACGGTACTGACTCAAAGGGGCACAGGAAAAAAATACTGGGGTCATGGAGACGTTCTGTGTCTTAATTAATAGTTTTTACATATACATGTACATGTGTAAAAAAACACAATAAACTGTACACTTAAATTGCATGTGTTTTACTTTATGTAAATCGTACTTCAGTTGAAAATGTAGTAGAAGGCTTAAAAAACCTCAAGTAAAGAAAAGAACTTCAATGATCCTATGTTTGTTTGTTTCCTAAATGGGAGAAAAATCTAGTCCCTTGGTCATGTCAAAGAGAAGCTACTGGCTTATGAATTGTTATGATTGTAAGTATCTAATTCTTTCATCATCAAAAGAGAATGTGATGACATCATCATTCCCAGAAGACTGAAATAATAAGCAGGCAAACTGGGGAGTGCCGAAGAACCACTACCAGGGCATCCGATTCATGATTTTTCAAAGGTCTCAGAAGGTCTTGCTTGAAAACTGTCTGCCCACTTGAGATTTTCCATGTCTTCCCAAACCACCATGCCATAAGTCTTGAGTCTCCAAGGAAGAAACCGTGTAAAAGTCCTATATGATCTTAGGGAAACAAAAGGTAAGAGTTTGTCCTTCATTTCAACCAAATCGAGACACATTTAACTCCTTCTCTGCACACAATTTCATATTGCATAGACGAAATATCACAAAGGAGCTTCACAAACCGGATGGCTAAAATATCAAGTCAATGTACAAATAATCTAAACTTTATAGTTTAGCCCCTAGCCCATGCTTGGAATCAATTTTATATTCAAATACTTTTGAGAAGGAGCATCTATTTTATGCTGTTATCAGTCCTATCATCTGTCTTGGGATGATGAACTTCATAATAGTATTTCACTAAAAATAGTTCCTTCATAACTACATACCTCTTTGAAGTCCAAGTATTTTCTCAATTTTCTCTTTTCTCTGACACCACGCTCTGTGAGTTAGTCTGGGAAGTGGCATTTGTATTTTTCTTTTCTGCCGGAAAAGCCTTGTGTACTCTAGAAAAGACAAATGAAGGTTATCAAATCTCTTGCATCAAGGCCAGCTTAGACAAGCTAATGTCCTGGCTTCGAGCAGCTGGCTCCCATAAAAAGTGTCTCCGCAGGCTTAACTCTATTTTCATATAGAGAGACATCCAAGGACCAGAGGTGCCTTAATTCCTAGCCAATATGTATTAAATCAGCTAGTTAAAGTCATGGAGAGTCACAATTCAACATAGCTTACTCTGTATTCATTGTACTATATTTAATCTATTTTTATCTGTTTCTTTTTCCTCTTAGGAAAGGATGAAATACAGAAGAAAAACAAGTCAACTGCTATTACTTTTATTGTTTTTATGGGCTTTGTACAGACAGTATCATGTCAGGTAATTTTTAAAAAGTAATGTATATTTTATTCTGGGGTTTGATAAAGATCTAGTATGTCAGAAAGGTGATAGGTTCACCCTCTGAATAAAATCAGCATCCAAATATACCCCCATATATATACCAATCCAATATACCCCAAAATATCCAAATGGCATTCAAATATATCAGCATAAACATAACCCTCAGCATAAAAGTTCTTAGTTTCTAATGGGATCAGGGCTGACCACAATTTTTGTAGGCCCGTTTGTGTGAGAACAAGGAATGTTAAGCTACCAACACAGTAACCATGTAATTAAGGCAGTTAGTAAGTGTTGGAGAAAGTGCCATTTTTAAATAGGCGGCATCTTTTTAAAGAGACATCCCTAATATTGGTGGCTTCTGGGACTAGGTATGGTATTTGCAGTCCACATATGTACACAAGTAGAAAGATTTCATTGGCCATCAGCAAGTTCCATCGTTTCAAGTATTAAGTTTTTCTTTCGTTTGTAACTCAAAGAATTAGGTTTTCTGTTTTAAGATCTAGTGTGTGAAGTCCTTCACTGTGGTGATTTTTCTATCATGCTCATTACTGTATGTCTGCAACCAATAATGTCCTTGGCACATGGTACATGTCTTAGTCCGTTTGAGCTGCTATAACAGAATACCATGGACAGGATGGCTTATGAACACCAGAAATTTATTTCTCACAGTTCTGGAGGCTGAGGGGTCCAAGATCAAGGCGCTGGCAGACTTGGTGTCCTGGTTCATAGACAGCTACCTTCTTGCTGTGTCCTCACATGGTTGAAGGGACAAGGGAGTTCTCTGGTATCCCACTCATGAGGGCTCCAACCTCATAACCCAATCATGTCCCAAAGGCCCCACTTCCTAATGCCATCATGTTGGGGGTTAGGATGTCAACCTTCAAATTTGAGGGGGACACAAATATTTTGTCCATATTATGTGTTCGTTGAATATTTGGTAATGTTAGGGAATAAAATGAATGGACTGCTGGAGTATAACTCTAGTTGTCTTAAATATGGAAACATCTTATGTAAGTTTAAAAGTAATGTAATGTTTTTTGTTTATCCTAAGCACAAAGAAACTACAGAAGATATATTGGTGCTGGTAAGTCCTATTTACAAATATGCTATGACCTCTTCTTTGAGGACCAAACCCGTTGGGGGCAGTGGAGTACCTGCAAGTCCTTGGTTCCTCCAGGCAACAGTAAACCAAAGCAATTTTACTGACGTATGTTGGAGATGCTCCTTTAGGGCCAGGGTACTAGGAGTCAAAGTAGAGCAGACTAGCGGGGTGCCATCTGTAATGGAGGAGTTAGAACAGGTTAGAAGAAATGTGTTACAGGAAACAGAACCCAGCTTCCAGGAATCTTGGGTCTTTTAAAGCTCTGGGAAATCACACAGGAGAAAAGTTTCAGCCAAAAGACTCTTGGGAGGTTGTATTAACCACAAGCGCCCTACAAAATCACACTATCAGAATGTACGCGGAGAGGAAAACTTCCCCCAAGATTGTGTAAGACCCAAATTCCTAATGAAGTGCAAGAAGCTTCCTTTCTGATGCTTGTTATGTCCAAGGGCCTTGTCTCAGTTGGTTCTATGCGGTCCAACACTCCCGCTAAGACCATGACTCTACATGCAGGTGAGCTGCTCTGTGCATGAAAATAGTAGTAAGATGGTTTTCATGGGAGAGTATGTTTCCCCCAGACGGAGCCGTGGCTCACAGTCAACCACCTGAAAACAGCAGGAAAACCTGTAGACAAAGGTGGGAACTTGTAAGGAAGGTCTGCTGCAGCAGAGGCTGGGAAAAAAAATGAATTAAAGTGTTTTCTGATAAAATGTACACAATGCAACACAATCTGACAATCATTCCATCATTAATATTAGGTCTTCTTCGCATCATGATTCTAAAGCCTTAACACACCGATACTCAGTAACCAAAGGCCTTGCTGTCGATAAGGCGGGTGCCTGCGTAGAAGGCCACGTCTCAGTCGCACCCTGGACGCCGCAGTGCTCCTATCTGTGTACACAGGCACAAAGACGGACTTGTGACGTACGACTCAGCTCCACAGCTGCCCCTCGTTAACTCAGCCCAGGATCAACTCTCCAAAGATGTGTTAGCCGGGGTGCCATTAGAGTGTATAGCAAGGAGGAAGTAAGGACCCCGGCCCAACTTCTGGTCTTTCCACCTGCTGTGTGACTATGGACAAGAGAATAATAGGTCCACGTGCCTCAGTTTCCTTGTCTAGTAAATTGAGGATGATAATAATAGCAGTACCTATCTCATAGGGGTGGATTCAATTAGATAATACTCAGGAAAGTATTCCATAAGTATTAGCTATTAATGAAGGGAATCTAACCTCCTCTAGCTGGCTAGGGAATACTTCCCTTAGGTGAGGATATTTAAAATAAGACCTAAAGGCTGTGTGAGAATTAGCTGGTTGAAGCGTGGAGTGTTTAAGGAAACTTAAAAAGGCCAGTGAGTCTGGAACATTCTAATTGTGGGGCCCCGTAGGAGATGTGGCTAGAACAAGGTGAAGGGTCAGATTATGCAGAATGTTATGACCATATAAGGAGTGTGAACATGATCCTTAGGCCAATGGGAAGCCACTGAACACTGTTAAACAGAATAATAACATGGGAGCAACTTGAGCTTCAGGAACATGATAGAGGAAGCAGAGTGGACATATGGAGCATGGGTTGCAAAGGGCCAGGACAAGGACAGGCAGAGAGGGTATCACAGTGTTAATTTGGGGGGATCGGAATATGGAGGGTCATTATACTATTCTCTTTCAGTTTGCACACCTTTAACATTTTTCATACTGCAAAGTCTTGATTAAAGTGCACAGACGATGAGACCAATTAGAAGGCTACTGCAATAGCCCGAATAAGAGATGGTGGTGACTTGGAGTCATGCGGTGGCAGAGAATGAAGATAGGGAATGGATTTGAGAGATGTTTTGGAGATAAAACCAGCAGGGTTTAAAGATGGATTTGGGGCTGGGACTTAGGGAATGCTCTGAGTGTAGAATGATTCTCACACTTCTGCCTTGCTAATCCAAGTGGAGCCAGTGAGATAAAGCAACATTTGAAGGGTTCCTACTGTGGGGAAGACATGATGACTTTCACATTAAGCATCTTCTTCTCGTGGTATCTGTGCGAACTTCAAGCAGCAGACTTCAGAATGCAGTTGGATGTCTGAGCCTTAAATTCCCGGGAGAAGTCTAGTTGCACATACAAATTTGAAGCCACAGGAAAATGCCTGCAAGCATGTCAATCGATCAAATAGAAAGCCTAGGAAAAACTTTTCTGAGAATGACTCTCAAATCAGGGCTTCTAAGCAGACAGGATATTTAAGGCTAACCTTAGATAGTAGGGATCTATTTCCATTGCAATAGAGGGGGGAAAAATCAGTACTCTAGATGAATTTGGAGGCGAGGTGGCTGAAAATTGAAGGAGGTTTCATGTGATGACTGCTATTTATCAGTGAGAAGAAGGAGAATGAGCACTGTAGAAACACATAAAGATTTCTGAGCAGCACAGAGCCTCAGTCAAGGTTAGAAATCATGATTTTCCATGCCACTACCATCAAAGTTCATCACTGCTTTTCTTACTGCTTCATGCTTATCTCGCATTTTACATCATATCATAATATAACCCTTGATTTGGTAGACATTCGATTATCTCAAGCTCAACTAGATATAGTGTGATTCTTTGCATTATTTCTTCTGATAGGTCTATGAACAGTCCATCAAAGGAATTAAAGCTTTCAGACTGGTTTTCTCCCAGGTAAGAACTCCAAGTCAAACATATGTGAGATTAATCTATAGATTGCCCAGTAGAAACTAACACTGTGTCAATAATACTTACAACTGGCCTTCCAACTGTTGGGCGGGAGATTGATCTTTGATTACACTACAAAAAATAAGCAGTGTCCCAGTGGACATTAAGGCCCACATCCATCATAAATGAGAGTATAGATGACAGAAACCCAATGGCCCTAACATTATGGCAGGTCAAAATGTGAAGGGTCCACATTTGATCATTTGCTTGATTCTCCTCATTTCGCCAACGAGGGAACCAAAGTCCAAGTCAGATAGATGGGTCGTCTGTGCACTTCACACTTTAATACAGCAGCTTTCCTCCAGCCTCTCTGCCTCCCTCTCCTTACTGTACCCACGTGTCTTTCTCCTTGGTGGTGCAGGGCTTCAGGACTTGTCTGAATTAAAACTTTGAAAGGAGATGTCCAGCTAAGATCATGATTGGATAATGGTCCATGAACCATCCTCCTATGATCTAACAAGGACACATAAAGCACACTGGTTATTTTAAAAAAGCATTTCATACAAAGAACTGTTAACTAGTATAAAGTTACCTAGTTAGTTGTTAACTAGTATAAGTAACTGGAAAGTCTGAAAAGAGAATTCTAAGGTGTCATGAGGGGAACAACCACAGGAAGTAACTATTTTCCCCAGGAAAAGGGCTGAAGAAACAGAAGGAAGAGGCCAAAATTGTTAAACCCTAGAAACTTGGAGAGCTTAAACTCAGTGAGTTTAAGACCCACTCAACTGGTGCTGGTACTACCAGGCTCCAGAAAGGCCTCTTGGGACAAGGAGCCAGACCTCTACGGAGGGGCACAATGAGGCTGGGTTCGACAGTGTTGGAAAAGCTGAAATCTGGATCCAGATGGAACTATATCTCGGTGGTGGAGACTTGGCAGGAGGAGGAGGCAGATAAGGAGCCCCCTGGAAACAGGAAAGAGCAAGTTCCTTCTTCCCCCAGGCTTGTAATTTTCCTCCAGTGCCCTCTATTAGCAGAGCCTAACAGGGTGCCTGCTGGCAAAGAAGAGATGTGGTTTGTGGAGTCCTGGCTCAATATAAGAAAGCCCAGCATAGTGCGGTGGGTTTAGTTATGAAAGATGTTAGCTTAATAACTGGCACAGGATCCCACTCACAAGACAAGTAAGGCATATCCTTGTAAGTCAGCGTGATGATTCATCACAACAATTGAACAAAGGAGAAAACCATATAATCATTTACACAGATTCCAAATTGACTACCAATAAAATTCAGTTTTCACTGCATTTTTTTTTTGGCTTAAACAATATAAATTTATTTCTTCCCACTTCTGGAGGCTAGAAGTGGATGGTCAAGGTGTGGGAAGTTCGGTTTCCCCTGAGGCCTCTCTCTTGGGCTTTCTTGTCCTCACCGGGACTTTTTTTCTGTGCGCCATCATCCACAAGCATCCATGGTGTCTCTTCTTTTAAGGACACCAGTCCTATTGAATTTGGGCCCCACCCTTATGACCTCATTTAACCTGAATTACCTCCCTGAAGGCCTTGTCTCTAAATAGCCACAATGGGGATTAGGGTTTCAACATATGAATTTGGGGGAGACAGTGTTCAGTCCATAACAGGTTCTGAAATAGTTAATAGAATCTTTTTTTAAAAATATATTTATTTATTTTGACAGAGACAGAGACAGCATGAGTTGGGGAGGGACAGAGAGGGAGAGGGAGACAGAGAATCCCAAGCAGGCTCCACACTGTCAGCACGGAGCCAGATGCAAGGCTCAAACCCATGAAACCAAGAGACCATGACCTGAGCTGAAACTAAGAGTTGGACACTTAACTGACTGACTCACCCAGACGCCCCAATAGAATCTTTTTCTTCCAACTGTACAACAATTCTCATTCTGTTTTCATTCTTTTCCTTGATGACCATCAAGGTTGAACACCTTTTCCCATGAATATTGGCCACTTGGATATTTACTTTTGTAAAATGCCAGTTTCTATCTGTGGGTCTCCTTTCTGCTTTCTTTTTAGTGTCCTTGGATGCACAAAATTTTGTTTTCTGCGGAAGTCTAATTTATCTAATTTTTTTTCTTTTGATGCCCATGCTTTTGGTGTCACATCTAAGAAATGATTACCAAATCTAAGATCATGAAAATTTACTGTAGTTTTCTTCTAAGAGTTTTATAATTTTTGCTCTTACATTTAAGTCTTTGATCCATTTTGCATTAACATTTATCCATGGTGGGAAATAAGTGCAACTTCATTTTTTTTAAATGTAGATATCCAGTGGTCTCAGCACAATTTGTTAAAAAGACTATTTTCCCCCATTGAATGGTCTTGGCACCCTTTATTTAAAATTAACTAGGGGCGCCTGGGTGGCGCAGTCGGTTAGGTGTCCGACTTCAGCCAGGTCACGATCTCGCGGTCCGTGAGTTCGAGCCCCGCGTCAGGCTCTGGGCTGATGGCTCAGAGCCTGGAGCCTGTTTCCGATTCTGTGTCTCCCTCTCTCTCTGCCCCTCCCCTGTTCATGCTCTGTCTCTCTCTGTCCCAAAAATAAATAAAAAACGTTGAAAAAAAAAATTTAAAATTAACTAATCATAGTTGTATGGGCTTTTTACAGACTCAGTTCTATTCCATTGACCTATATATGTCTATCCTTATGTCAATAACACACTGGTTTGATTATTGTATCTTTGCAGTAAGCTTTGAAATCGGGAAGTGTGAGTCCTCCAATTTTGTTCTTCTTTTTCAAGATTGTTTTGGCTATTTGAGGTTCCTTACAATTCCTTATGAATTTTAGGCTCAGTTTGTTCATTTCAGCAAAAATAATTAATTAAATTAAATTAAATTAAATTAAATTAAATTAGCAGTTAGAAAAGTGATAGTGTATTACCTTCCCAGGGTTGCTATAACAAATCACAACAAACTACATGACTTAAAACAACATAAATTAATTTCTTCACAACTCTGGAGTCCAGAAATCCAAAATCAAGGTGTCAGCAGGGCCACGTTCCCTCTAAAGCCCAAAAGAAGAATTCTTCCTATCTCCTGAAGACTATGGTGGCCCCAGGCATTCTTTGGCTTGTGAAAGCATAGCTCCAGTCTCTGCCTCAGTCTCTACATGGCCTTATCTGTATCTCTCCTCTATGTGCCCTTTCATCTTAAAAGAACACCTGTCATTGGATTCACAAGCCCAACCTAATTCAGAATGATGTCATCATAATTAATTACATCTGCAAAGACACTATTTCTAAATAAGGTAACATTCTGAAGTTCCAAGTGGATTTGAATTGGGGGGAGGGTTACTATTCAATGCAGTACATGTAGGAATGACATTGAATCTGTAGCTCACTTTGGGGCATATTACCATCTTAACAATATGAAGTCTCCAATCCATAAACATGGATGTCTTTCCATTTATTTAGGCCTTCTTTAATCTTTTTCAACAATGTCTTATAGTTTTCATTGTATCAGTCTTGCACCTCCTTTGGTTGTGTGTATTCCTAAATATTTTATTCTTTTTGTTCCTGTTATAAATGAAAATGTTTTCTTAATTTTATTTTCAGATGGTTCGTTTCTAGTGTATGGAAATATAAATGATTTTTGCATGTTGATCTTGTATCCTGCAACAATTACTGGTTCTAATAGATTTTTTTGGAAGACTGCTTAGAATCTTCTCTAATAGTAGAGATAGTTTTACTTCTTTCTTTCCAATTTGGATGCCTTTTATTTCCTTTTCTTGCCCAACTTCCCTAAACCTCCAGTACAATGTTGAAAGGAAGTGGATAAAACAGACAGCCTTGTCTTGTTCCTGATTTTAGGGGAAAAGTTTTCAGTCTCTCAAAAATAAGTATGATGTCAACTGTGAGTTTTACGTAAGATGCCCTTTATCATGTAGAGGAATTTCCCTTCTGTTCCTAGTTTGTTGGGTATTTTTATCATGCAGGATTGTGGGAATTTTGTCAAATGCCTTTTCTACATCACTTAAGATGATCATGTGGGCTTTTTTGTCCATTTTATTAATATGGTGTTTTACATAGATTGGTATTTGTTTGTTTTTTGTTTTGTTTTGTTTGTTTTTGGTATTTATAGGTTGAACCAGCCTGCATTCCTGGAATAAATCTCACTTCAGATTTTAATATACTGTTGGATTCAGTTTACAAATATTTTGTTGAGGATTTTTGCATTTTTATTCATAATGGATATTAGTCTACAGTCTTCCTGAGGTGTTTTTTCCTGGCTTTTGTATCAGTAATTCTGGCCACATAAGAATGAGTTAGAAAATGCTCTCTCTTCTTCAATTTCTTTGGAAGACTTTGAGAACGATTGGTGTTAATCTGTTAAATGTTTGGTAGAATTCACCAATGAAGCCATCTGGTCCTGGGCTTTTCTTTGTTGGGAGATTTTTGATTACCAATCCAATTATTTTTATTAATTCTGTTGCCTTGTTCCAGGTCTATTAAATTTTTCTATTTCTTCTTCAACTAGTTTTGGTAGTTCATGTGTTTCTAGGAATTTGTCCATTTCATCTATTTATCTAATAAGTTCATGTACAATTGCTCATAGTATTCTCTTATAATGCTTTTTCTATCTGTAAGGTCTGTAGTAGTGTCTCCATTTCCACTCCTGATTTTAATAATTGGAGTCATTTCTGGATTTTTGGTTTCAGTCAGTCTAGTTAAAAATTGGTCAATTTTATCGATATTCTCAAAGAACCAATTATTGGCTTCATTAATTCTGTCATGTTTTTCTTTTCCTCTATGTCCACTGTCTCTGCTCCAGTCCTTATTATTTCTTCCTTCTTCTTGCTTTGGGTTTAGTTTGCTATTTTTTTCTAGGTCCTTAAGGTGGAAGGTTAGGTTATCAATATGGTATCTTTCTTCTTGTTTAATACAGATGTTTACAGCTATACACTTCCTTCTGAGTACTGCTATTCACTGCATCCCATAAGTTTTAGTATGTTGTATTTTCATTTTTATTCATCTCAATGTATTTTCTAATTCCCTTTGTGATTTTTTTCTTTGACCCATTGATTGTTTCAGAGTGTTTTGTTTAATTTCCATTTATTTATGAACTTTACAGGTTTCCTTCTGTTGTTAATTTCATTCCACTGTCAATGGAAAAGATAGTTTGTATGTTTCCAACCATTTTAAGTTTATTGAGATTTGTTTTATGGCCTAACATATGATCTATCCTGGAAAATGTCCCATGTGTATTTGAGAAGAATATGTATTCTGTTGTTGATTAAAATGTTCTATGTATGTCTGCTCAGGTCTGCTGTTGAAATCCTATGGCAAGTTTTTTTGTTTCAGCTATTATACTTCTCAGCTTCAGAACTTCTATTTGGTTCCTTTTTATAGTTCTATCTCTTTATTCACATTCTCTGCTTGTTAAGCCTTCGTTCTCCTGATTTCCTTTAGTTCTTTTTCCATGGTTTTCTTTGGCTCTTTCAGCATATTTAAAATAGTTGATTTAAAGTCTTGTTATAGTAAGCCCAATGTCTGTCTTCCCCAGGGACAGTTTTTGTTAATTCTTTCCTCTCATCAATGGACCACACATTCTTGTTTCCTTGTATGCCTCATAATTTTTAGTTGAAAACAGGCATTTTGTATATTATAATGTTGTTACTTTGGAATTCAGATTCTTTTGCCTCCTCAGAGTTTGTTGTTCTTGCTTGCTGTGGATTGTAGTTATTTGTCTGTTTGGTGACTTTTCCAGACTATTTTTAAAGACTGTATTCTTTGTCTTGTTTGGTCTGAGAGGTCTCTGTTCCTTTAGCTTATGGTCAGCTACCGGTTTGTTAAAGATATCCTTAAATACCTAGAGCCATAGTGGTGGTGGTTGTGGTGGTGGTTGGAGGATAATTGGAGGAGTAAGAGGAGGATGAGGAGATGAAGTAGAAGAAGAAGAAGAAGAAGAAGAAGAAGAAGAAGAAGATGACGGCGGCAGAGGAGGAGGAGAATTCCAAGGGGGAGGAGGAAGAGGAGGAGGGGAAGGAGAAAAAGGAAAGGAAAGGAAAGGAAAGGAAAGGAAAGGAAAGGAAAGGAGGAAATGGAAGGGAAGAGAAGGGAAAGGAAAAGAAAGAGGGAAAAAAATAACCCTCTTACAGTCTTTGAAGATTGGCTCTGTGTTTGGGCCCTCCTTCAACACAGCCCAGTTGTTTACAACTCTGCATTAGTCTTCACTTCCTGCTTACACTGAGCCTAAATATCAGCCAGAGGTGAAATCTTAGGATCTTCAGGGATCTTTTCTGAGCATGTAATCCTGAACACGTGTATGGATTTCTTAATTCCTCGTTATACAAGGGGTCTTGTTAAAGCCTTTACTTTTCAAAGAACTCTCTCCCAATTTTCTCCTCCCAGGATTTCAGCATATCTAGTGTTTATTCCAACTGTAATTTCTTGCCTCAGATGGCAGGGGCTTGTTTCTTTTTAAAATGTTTTCAAGAATTGCCCTCTACTTAGCCACTTTTCCATTTTGAGAGAGTTCTGAGTTGAGTGAAACAAAAGGAAGCACTAGGAGTCCAGTCCTTTGGGGACTTCTAGGGTCAAAATGGACAAACACATTTCCTTTGGAATTAGATCCACTCTTCTCCATCCCAAAGCAGATACTCAAACTGAGAACATGCTTTGCTATTTTCAACACCAATGCCATACTGGGAGTGAGTTGGTGCAAAGGCTAAGTTAAAATACCACAAACCTTTCCTTCTATTGTGTTGAGTCGTCCTTTTCTTGATTTAACTTTTGCTTGATTGCTCTAAACTTTTGGCTACCTTCTAGAGTTCTGACAAAGTTGATTCTGACAGTATGCAGTAATATTAGCACTGGCAGCATTTTAGATTATGAACCTAGGAAGGTCATTTTTCAAAATATGGTCTCTGAAAGTAATTAATGTCAAAAAGCCTAAGACCAGGAGATTTTGTCCAAATATAAGAGTTATTGTTACTTTATACTTAGGGTGACGTTTTAACTGTGTCCTCAAAGATCTTGGAATCACAGTGTAACTAACCTGTACACGTACTTTTGTAATGATCTGGCCGTTTCTGACAAGCTGTTTCTCCGGGTTGTCATAACCATCAAGGCTTTGGATTAGGAGTAAGGAAATGCTGCAACCAGACACAGGCTCTATATATTAGTAATACCTACCACAGTTTTATTAAAAGGTATCTTGTTCACAATTCTTATGTCTTTCTTACAGTCAATCCATGAACCTGACCACCACCAACTGGTCAGCTCCAGTTGTGTGGCATGGCACTTTCAATGAAGAAGTTTTGGAACAGCATTATGCCAAACATAAAATTACCGTGGGGCTGACTGTGTTTGCCGTAGGAAGGTAGGTAATGCCAAATGTCCTTTACATTCAAGCTTTTTGCTATAGAAAATAGGAGATTATCAATAATCCCACCTCAAAAATCTAGAAAAAGTGGAACGGAATAAAGCCAAAGTAAACAGAAGTAAGGAAATAGTAAAGATGAGAACAGAAATCCATGAAACTGAAAACAGAAAATCCATAGAGTAAAATCGAAGAATCAAAAAGCTGGTTCTTTGAAAAAAAATCAATAAAATTCACAATCATCCAGGGATGAGCAAATAAGCCAATATGATAAAACAGAAACACCCATGCAAATGTGAAAGACCATGGCTATGACATTGTGGATCTGTAGGGAAAGACTTTCATAAATGATGCTGGAGAAAGTTGATGTCGGCATGGAAAATCACAATTGCACCTTTCTACAGCATTCCATATACAAACATATACACACATACTTCCCAAGTAGTTTAAAGACCAAAAGTTAAAGGGCAAACCGCAGTGTATCTGAATGAAATCAAGACATAAAAGGATTTCTTCATCAAGATACAGAAAATACTAATCATCAAGGAAGAGGTTGACAAATGTGACTGTATTGAAATTATCTCTACCTAAGAAAACATCAGAAAAACCCAAATTGAGGGCCATTCTACAAAATACCTGATCAGTACTCTTCAAAATGGTCAGGGTTATAAACAACAAGGAGAGAAATGGAGACAGATTGGAGGAGCCTAACAAGACATAATGACTAAATGCAATGTGTATTCTGGATTGGATCTTGCAAACTAGAAGCCCATTAGGGGCAAAACAGGTGGAAAAAACCAAAATCTGTGGTTAAGTTATAGTATTTAACCACTGATAATTTCCTAGTTTTGACAAATGTACTATGATTATATAAGATACTAACATTAGGGGAAGATGCATAGAGTGTATATGGGAACTCTGTATAATACAGTTACACCTGTTACATAAATCTAATATCATTCCAAAATAGAAAGTTTTCAAAAAATTTAAAAAAATAAGTTCACCATAGTAGTGAAAGTGCCTGATGATAACCTTTTTTTTTTCTTGTGAATGCCTGACATTACACTTTTGATTACTGAGGCAATCATTTCAAAGACATCCAACTCGAATAAACATACTGCGGGCTATACCATGGTTGGTCACTAACTAAACAACTGGGTAAAGAGGCAGGTCGGCCCTCCTGTGAAATTCCCCTTTTAGAAAGGCCTGGGTAACCTATGTAACTGACCACCTGAGTGACCCCGCACTTTCCTTCCTGCGCTTTCATTCCTGCTCTTAGGTTTCAAATTCTGCAATAAAGAGTGAAGCTGTGAAAGCCTTGGCACCCCATCCCCCAGCCAAATAAAGGCAGAATCCCCAAGGATCGCCCCCTTCTCTCCCTTTACCTAAGACCTCGTTCTGTGGCCCTGGGCCTACCTTGTACCCTCCAGGACTTGTGAAGAACGAACTCTGTTTTTTCAAAGTTCTCTGATGGTTGCTGCTGAGGAGTATCTTGTAAGTGTGGGCTGGTCCAGCCACAACATTGGCTGGTAAGGGAAATGTCTGTGGGGGGTCTCACCACAAGTAGCAGGGGCCTAGGTGAGTCCCAGGCATTCTTGGCCAATAGGATTTACTATCGAAGGCAAAGACCAATACCAAAGAGCCCTGTATTATACCATACACAGAAATTAATTCAAATGGATAACTGACTTAAATGTGAAAGTGAAAACAATAAAGCAACTAAAAGAAAATATAGAAGAATACTTTCACTACCTTGAGGAGGCAAGGATTTCTGGAACACAGTACAAAAGCATTAACCATAAAAAAATGCGGATAAATGGTATCTCTTTGTATTTGGGTTGCTAGCTTCCAACTCAGTAGAATATTTTAAGAGGTATTTATCATAATTTATCTTGCCTTAATTATTAAATTACCGTAACTTCAGATATTCCAAACTAGAAAGTTTTCTCCCGACTCCATCTACTATGTTTCTTAAAACTTAGATCAATATCCAGAACTTATTTTTACTGATTATATAAACATTATCTGAAGCTGAGGCATGTATGTCTGCATTATTGACTCCTCATAAATTCCTCCTCATAAAGCAAGCCACCGACATCAATCGCTGCTCGTGCAAGGACCCAAGACCTTCTTGCCTACAATCCCCAACACAAGCTCCTTCCTCCCAGACAACCCTAAAGACTCTGGCTCTCATCTTGCGACAGGGCTCTGTGCCATTTACTGATCTCACCATGTTTCATTCCCCCTCGTAAGGAAGTCCTCTTTTCTCATGATCCACAGAACCCCATCAGGGAGAGGAAAGGCAGATAATTTCACTTTCTTTTACGCTACTTAAATATAACTCAAGAAGCGTATCTAATATTTAGTTTGCCTACTAGTATTTCTGGACAAACTACGACCAGTGTAACTTAAGTAGTATGCATTTCACTGCAATAGAAGACAAAGAACTTAATCATTTCTTGTTTACTTCACAGATATATCGACCACTATTTGAGGAAATTTATACTATCTGCAGATATGTTTTTTATGGTTGGCCATAAAGTCATAATTTATGTCCTGATAGATGACTTCTCCAGGATGCCTTGGATACAGCTGAGTCTCCTCCGTACAATCAAAGTGTTTGAAATCAAGCGAGAGAAGAGATGGCAAGATGTCAGCATGATGCGCATGAAGACTATTAGTGAACATGTTGTAGATCATATCCAGCGTGAAGTCGACTTTCTCTTCTGCATGGATGTAGATCAAGTCTTCGTAAGGAAATATGGAGTGGAGACTCTGGGGGAGTCAGTGGCTCAGTTACATGCTTACTGGTACAAGGCAGATCTGATAAAGGTGCCATATGAAAGAAGTGAGTTATCAGAAGCATATATACCTACTGGCATGGGAGATTTTTATTACCATGCTGCTGTATTTGGTGGCACTCCTACCCAAGTTCTCAATATTGCCAGGGAGTGCTTGAAAGGAATCATGAATGACAAGAAAAACAGCATTGAAGCAGTATGGCATGATGAAAGCCACTTAAATAAGTATTTCTTTCTCCACAAACCTGCTAAGCTCTTATCACCGGAATATTGCTGGGATTTTACTAGAACGGATATCATTAATATTCGTAATATCAAACTCTCTTGGGCTAAAAAGGATTATAAACATCTTAGGGTGAAATTGTAGTTTTATAGCACTTCCTTCAGATTTCTGAAAATAAGAGCATCATTTTTGTCTTATTCCTTAGGAAATTAGCACTTGACAAATTTTAGCACTAAAAAAAAAAAATCACTAGCAAAATGGCAAGACCACCAATATGGAATACTCATACTTCTCCTCATATTCATTGTGAATTGTATAAGATGGGATACAGCAATTGCAGAATGAATGTACTGACGTCAGATGGAGATACAATGATTTCATATCCTGTGTGAATATTGAGGAGATATTATTTGTTGGATTACATTGAACAAAATAGAATCTGTCACAAGAAAATGAAACCTGAAATATTTCTATTGATCCATGTAGATACACATTTCTCGTACTGCTTAAGAAAGGGGGTTGTCAGGGTGCCTGGGTGGCTCAGCCGGTCCAACTCTTGATTTTGGCTCAGGTCAGGATTCCAGGGTTGTTGGATCAAGGCTCCCGTCAAGCTCTGTGCTGAGCATGGAGCCTGCTTAAGATTCTGTGTGTGTGTGTGTCTCTCTCTCTTTACTTCTCTCTCTCTCTCTCTCTCTCTCTCTCTCTCCCTCTGCCTCTTCCCCCATCTCTCTCTCAAATAAGATTAAATCTAAAAAATTAACAAAATAAAATAAAATAAAAAAGAAAGGGGATTGTCTGGAGGTGTGGATAAGAAGTCACTGCAACTATAGTAATATCCTGTCTATGCAAAACATTAAAGATGTTAAAGCTGCCATCAGATGGACGGATCATTACTTAGGAAACTGAGTCACACAAAAAGAACTAGGCGTTTTAAAACTATGAGATTGATTGTTATAAAAACTAAAAGAAAATGGAATAGATACAGAGAAAATTGAAAGCCCCTCCTTTACTCTCCCTTTGAAAACCTATCCCTCACTATTCCTTTTATATGCATTTATATACCCACCACATGAATACCCACACACACAGTGACACTTGTATTTTACACAAATTGATTCATATCACACACATGCACACATACAGGCACACACAAGGATTTTACCACTAGTCGGGGCCCAGTTAGGAAAACAGATAATGCTATCCTCAGTATTTAACAGTGGAGATTTAACACAGGGAACTGGACATACAAGAGCTCATAACAGAGCTGAAGTGCACACAAGACAAAGTGAAGCAACCCATAATTGAAAAAAAAAATTTTTAATGTTTATTTTGGAGAGAGAGAGAGAAAGAGAGAGAGTGGGGAAGGGGCAGAGAGAGAGGGAAACACAGAATCCGAAGCAGGCTCCAGGCTCTGAGCTGTCAGCACAGAGCCCGACGCAGGGCTCAAATCCACAAACTGTGAGATCATGACCTGAGCTGAAGTGAGACACAACCAACAGAGCCACCCAGGCGCCCCTAATTTTTATTTTAACGAAGGCAATAGCACTCCTAAGGCTGAAGGGAAAATTGTAGAATGTCCACAAAGAGCCAGAACCTAGCATGAGCTGCCTGGCATGGGTGGGGACGACAAAGAGAGGAGTCTAGTCACTGCTAAGGATGTCACCCAAAGGAGACAGAGACAGAGACAAGAGAGAAATGTACAGACTTTTCTCCTTCTCCTGTCCTGTCTGCCTTTGTTTCCACTGGCCAGTGCCATCCAGTAGTCAGATGCAGTGGAGTCTAGGAAATGGAGGTCCCTGCCACACCGAGCAGTGTGGGGAAAATGAGATCGAAATCTGAGAGTAAACAGACAAATGGCTACCACAGTCCACCCATGTTGCCACAAAGCACTCATCCTCTTCCTTCTAACTCCCATAAAATGACTGCATGTTTCTACCATGCAAAACGCAACCAGCGTTTGTGTAAATAATCACACCCAGAAGGGTGAAATCTGAAGTAATGCCTGACATAGTTTCCCTCATTATGTCCAAGAATCCAGGATGATATGAGGTCCTCTCCCTCAGGACTCTATGTGGCTCTTCATTGTTTGGTGAGCTCTGATCCAAATTGTAAAGAATAACTAATACTACTCATTTAGAAAAAAAAATTGTAAGAGAAGGAAAAGGGGAAAATAATTGGTTAACACATAAAAAGGTACATATATATGATAATGTATACTTATGCTTATAATATAAATGTAAGAAAAATATACATGCCTTCTGTGGTCCTCATTTCTGTAGCTGGTTCCAAGGTCAAGTTCATATTGATCACTCCTTTCTTTCACCACCCATTCCACATTCTTTACTTCCTGCTGGAAGCTCAGATGAATAGGGTTCCTTACTAGGAAGATGATATAAAGCTGCTCCTTTATAATCTGAGTCTTATAATCTTTAGAATCTGAGTCTTTAGTGGGTCTTTATCAGATTGCCACAGCTTTCCCTTAACAAGGACTGTTGGATAAAGTAGTTTAAGAGGCTCCCAGGGAACACCTTGAACTCTAGATACAGCCCTCATGCCACCATTGTGGCGTAGCAACCGACTTTCATCTTGATAATCAGTTCCCTGATCCAGTACAGAGACCCCTTCTCTGGCTGCTGATCCAGTGCAATGAGAATGCAAAATGGCCGGGGGGGAGTCTCAGATGCCCATTCAACAGGACCATCATTTTGTTTCCTTGTACACGAGAACCTTCAAACTCATCGAGCCCAAGGTTGCAGAGAAGAAAGTAAAAATGGTTCCAGCAGGGGCGCCTGGGTGGCTCAGTCGGTTAAGCGTCCAACTTCAGCTCAGGTCATGATCTCACGGTCCGTGGGTTCGAGCCCCGCGTCGGGCTCTGTGCCGACAGCTCAGAGCCTGGAGCCTGTTTCAGATTCTGTGTCTCCCTCTCTCTGTGACCCTCCCCCGTTCATGCTCTGTCTCTCTCTGTCTCAAAAATAAATAAACGTTAAAAAAAAATTTTTTTTAAATGGTTCCAGCAGATTATCTGATGTAATTGTAAAACAAAGCCTCACATCTCTACTTCTTGGTTCCAGGACCCATGCATTGTGGCTTTGAGGAAGACGATATGACCTAGTGACTACTATTTAATTCCTTTAGAACATTCCTTTAGAATGGCATCCCAACCTCACCAGGTGTTGTCTTAGAGCTGATACTGTGACTGAGGCTTCAGTAGGCTGCTTCACAAAGTTAGCTGCTTCTGGGTCATGAGTTATAAGGTAAGACCAGTGAATTCCATGGACAGAAGCCCACTGTTGCACTTAGTTGCCAATAAACTCTCTCTCTTTGGCAGAGGCAATGAAGAAAACATTCTGTAAGTCCACATGTGGTAGTGCTGGAAGAAGCACTATGGGAAAGGAAGGTATATCTGTACCCAGAATATGTTTGGGGACAAATTTCTTCTCCTTCCCTTGTGGAAAAGCTCCAAGGTTACCAATATGCTGCCAGGGGCCAGACAGTCCCTCAGAAGAAAGGTGTCATATGATGTACTCAGGGAGGCCTCTGCCGCCGGGTGGTTGCACGTTTAGCAGCAGAGAAAGCCAGATCGTCACTGATGAGAGGAAGTCTATCTTACTGAGCCACTGGATAGCCTCTGTCTCTGCCACCAAGGCCACTTTGTACATGGGCCATCAAGAAAGCACTGTGATGGCTGCAGAAAGAGGCTGGCTGACATCACGGAACAGATTTTTCTCTACTTGATTATTGAGAGTCTCATCTACCAAGATTGCTCTTTGGTGAGTATTTTCATGGGACACTCACATCCTTACACTCTGTACCTATTTCAGAAGCCCATAAAGAACTTCAGACTTTCTTGTCACTGAGTTTTCAATCTGCCTGAGTCCAATCTCACAGAAATGACTTCCACTGTAATGGGTTACAGCTGCATACACCCAAGCTTTTTGTTGGATCAGAAAGCATTAAGTTCACAATGGGTAGGAGAGGTCATAGTTCAGGTAAATTTAGAATCCCATGTGCCTAGTATTCTCTACCTGGCTGTGGAAAATGCCCTATCCAGTATCTATATTTGCTACATGAACCTGTTCAGGGTCACAGAACCTTTCTTGGCAGACAATGCCTGACATAGGGCCTTCTCTCACCCTGGGTCTCACTCAAAATTGGCAGGGTATTGGTTTCTCAACACACAGGTCTGAGTGGCACTCAGGTACAATACACCTTGCTTTTAATATCCAAAAAGTCCCGCTGAGCATATTTAGGCCTCTGATTTGGTGATATGTAGTTCAAGGTGCAGTAATTTGCCTAGAACCAACAACCCTACATGCTCCTCAGAAACGTCACTGATGTGTGTCAGGCCCCTGAATTTTTATGGGGTTTCTCTTCCACCTCCTGGCACACATTTGTATTAGCATGACATCTGACAGTCTTGCTCCTTTCTGCTCAAAATGCTCAGCATGATGTTAATAATGGTATCCTGTGAGATGTCCACATGGTCGAGGATACTGTGGATAATATTATGACAACACAGGAGAGTTCACATAACTTGGAGGTTTACTGATGTCTCTGCCAGGTAAAAGCAAACTGCTTTTGATAATCCACACTAACTGATATAAGGAAAAGCATCTGTCACCTGTAGACCACACAACAGGGACTGTGTTCATTTGCTCTAGCAAACATACGACACCAGGAGAAGTTACTGTGATTGAAGTCACCACTTGAGTAACTTTACAGTGGTTCCCAGGCATTCAACCAATGAATCTGTCTCTTATACCGGCCAAACAAGCAAAGGTAGCAAACAATCTCAGGTAAGTGTACCTGTTTCAATAGCTTCAGAACTTCAGCTCAATCCAATTCCATTCGTCTTAATCTAATATTATTAGATATTAAACAAGGATGTGATAGGACTCAACAGCCTGCAGTGTTTGAGTTTTTAATGATAACACTAATCTTTACAATCTCCACAGGGAGGTGTTATATAACTTCTTTCTTAAATGTTTGTTTATTTTTGAGAGAGAGAGAGAGACAGAGCATGAACAGGGGCGTTTATTTTTGAGAAAGGGAGACACAGAATCTGAAGCAGGCTCCAGGCTCTGAGCTGTCAGCGCAGAGCCCGACGTGGGGCTCAAACACACACCGCGAGATCATGACCTGAACCGGAGTCAGACGCTTCAGGTCTGAGCCTGAGCCACCCAGATGCCCCGGGGTTATATAACTTTTGATTTACCATTTTAGTGGATTTACCACTAAAGTGAGTGGAAATGGATTTCTACTCACTCTGTTAAGTAGATCACCATGCTACTTCTTGCCTCTAGAAATTATTGTCAGCTCAGACCTAATGTCCATTCTGCATTTTCCTCCAAGGACACAGTCATCCTACTATACGACCACAGGTCCTCCCTTGGGGTGACATAGACTCCTCTTCAGTCGAGGGACTCCAGATCTGTAAACTGGCTTAAGTGTGGGAACATGAGACACCATAACCTGTTACCATGGCAACTGAAGTCAAGTTTCTGCTCACCGGGTCTAGAGGATCCCCAGTAATGTAAACCCCACAATTCTCATTGAAATCTGAGAGTCCATTTCAATGTCAGTATTTGATGGTTTCCTATCTCACATTTAGGTTTTTCATCCATTTTGAATTTATTTTTGTGTATGGTGTAAGGAAGTGGTCCAGTTTCATTCTTTTGCATGTTGCTGTCCAATTTTCCCAGCACCATTTGTTGAAGAGACTGTCTTTTTCCCATTGTATATTCATTCCTCCTTTGTCAAAGATTAATTGATCGTATATATAGTTGTGGGTCCATTTCTGGGCTTTCTATTCTGTTCCATTGATCTGTGTGTCTGTTTTTTGTGTCAAAACCATACTGTCTTCATGACTACAGCTTTGTAATATAGCTTAAAGCAAAAGTGAATATTATTATCCTCTCTCTGTATCCATGCCCATTTTATATAGCCCCAGTAGATGTTCTCCAACAGCCAGACATGTGAATATAGAACAGCAAGCTCTCAACCAACTGACCAGAGTACTGTAGCTACATGAGTACTCTGAGATGAGATCAGCTAAGCCTGGCCCAGAACAGTAGCAAAGGACCCTAGACTCATGAGCAAAAATAAAGCATCATTGCTTTAAGCTATTAAGGTTTGGGTGGGTTGTTATACAGCAAAAATTAATTGATATCAGAGCACTTCTAGTCTTGGGAACTATTATTATCAGTCAGGGTCCAATCAGGAAAATCTGGGTATTTCAAATGGGGGATTTTGAGAACTGGTTACACAAGTGATAGAATTGCTAAGGAGCTAGATGGGATAGTAAGGAAACTGAGAAGCTGCGGCCATCCCAAGAGCCAGAAGGGCACAGGAAGGTGGTGGGACCAAAGGCCAGAAGCCAGGGTCATCAGTGGGGGCTGGAACCCACTGCAACCACGAAGGGCACAGCTATCTGGTGGCAGGTGCAGTCACAAAGTAGACTTTAACTTTGGCTTTACACTTTTTCTTTAAGCTCACTAGTGCCATTAAATACAGCCATTTCACCTGCTTGTTGAGCAAGTTAACATTTAATTTATTTCATTAAATAAGTTAATGTATGTGCATAGTTCAGTGTCTGGTGCATAAGTGTTATAAAGCATCATTATCATATATATTTATGGCAAAAACTATCATTGCCCCAAAGCCTTTGCCTTTGATGAGCACCTCATTCAGTGAGAGCCCAGGGACAATGTCCTGTTTACTGCTATATTACACAGGCTGCCAGAAACCTATCTCTGAATACTAACGTGGTGTTTTTATTTTTTTAATTGACTTTAGACCCAAACAAGGCCTGAAAACAAATTCTAGATTCCCCCTATTTCTCTGAGTGTAGTTGCCTACAAACCAACCCTCTCTTTGGTACTAAAACCTGATTCTAATTCATCTAAACAGAGAAAGAATTTATGAAATGGCATGTTGGGTAAGAAAATTGAACCCTCAAATCTTAGTAGTCTTAACACAAAAACAAGTTTCTCACTCACCCTACATTTCCAGTGAGGGTGGGAACCAGGAAGTCTCCTCCATATTGTCACTTGGGGACCCAGAACGATGGAGGGTTCACTATCTGTGACATTCCTAGTCACAATGTCAAGGGAAGACACTAGAGAGTCATGCAGGGGCTTTTCAGTGCCTCAGCCTGGACTTATCCCATGCCCTGGGCTAGAAGATAGAGTCTTCTCTGCAAAGGAAGGGAGAACCAGATAGTGTTGACCAGCAACAACGTTTACCACAGAAACAGCGCCCAGTCCTTAGCCAATAGCTGCTAATATAAAGGGGCAAAGGGAGGGAATACACAGACAAGATCCTGCCACAGGGGTAATCTGTTTGGATACCAATCCTGATCCCATCACTCATTATCTCCCTGCTGATCTCCATACCCTTGAAAACATCTTCCAGAACATTAGTCCTTGATTCTATTACAAATAATTTCAAATTGAACCCCCCTAAGGTTCAAAATCCCAGGTAAGAGAATCTGATTAGCATGCCAGGTAGTTTAGGTCATGTGCCCATGGTTTAGTTGTAAAGGGCAGGAAGAGGAAATTTCTGCCTATTTCAGCTTTCACACTTGGCAGAAGGATGCTGTTGCTTCTTGAATTTAAGATTCCCTGTAAATGACGGGTGTTCAGGTTTCTGGGCAGCCCAAACAAAAATGTGCCCTGTATCGTTTCAATGATTTGCATATTTACGAATTTTATATAAACAGATTTATACAGTATGTGCCCCTTTTTGGCCTGGCTTCTTTCACAGTATCATTATACAAAGGTCCATTTAAGTTGTTGCACATATCAGTGCTGAGTACTATTCCATTGTAAGGACATGCCACATTTGCTTATCCATTCCCTTGTTGACGAACACTTGTTGTCTCTACCTTTTGGCTACTACCAAGAAAGCTACCAAGAGCAGTCATGAACAGCTCTTTTTCTGGACATGTGCTTCTATTTCTCTTGGGTAAATATCTAGGAGTGGAATTGCTGGATTGTCCGGTAAGTGTGTGCTTGAACTGTTAAGAAACTGCCAAACTCTTTTCCAAAGTGGTTGTGCCATTTTACATTCCCACCAACCATGGATGAGAGCTCCAATTCTCCAATTGTCATCATGCTTGGTATGGCCAGTTTTCTTAATTTTAGCCATTCTAATAGGTATGTGGTGGTATATTATTGTGGTTTTAATTTCCATTTGCCTGAAGACTAATAGGATTTTTTCATATACTTATTTGCCTTCCGAATGCGTTTTGTTTTGCAAAATGTCTGCTCAAATACTTTGCCATTTTTTAATGTATTTCTTGCAATCTGAAGTTTCCTTTTCATTGTCTTAACTGTTTCTGCTCCTGTTTTCTACTATACATTTTATTCTTTTAGATTTTACATTTAGGTCAGTCATCCATTTGGGGTTAATTTTTATACCTGGTGCAAAGTACTAATCAAAGTTTGTTTTGTTTTGTTTTTTCTTTTGTTTGTTTGGGTTTTTTTTTTTTTTTTTGGCATATGGATATCCAATTGTCCTAGACCCATTTTTTTTAAAGACTATCCATTCACTACTGAATTACCTTTTCTTATTTGTCAAAAATCAATCATCCATATATGTGTAGATCTATTTCTAGACTCCTGAGTTTGTCCCAATGATCTGTATGTCTATCTTAAACCATATGGTATTAATTACTGTATCTTCAGATCTAAAATTATGCCAAAATAGAAAGCTTATTAAAAAATGCAAAAAGATAGAGACCTAACAGAAAATGAACAAAAGCTATGGTCAGTTTACAGAAAAGGAATTACAATGGCTCTTAAACGTGCAAGAAGATTCTCAACATCAGCCATAATAAAACAAACACAAATTAAGGCTGCGCTAAGATACAATTCACACCCTCAAATTTTCAAATACCAAAAACTTTAACAACACACTTTATATTGATAAGGATGTATGAAAATGAGTCCTTTTACCCACTGGTGGCATGAGTTAAATTGGAACGACCCCTGTGGAAAACAATTGGGCAACATTTACTCATTTGTTAAATGGGTATAACCTTTGACCCAGCAAGTCTGTTTCTAGAAATTTATCCTGCAATATAGTTCAATAAGTGTTCACAGATCATGTTCAACTATTTCCACTGTGGCATTTCTTATAATGGCAAAGACAATAAACAACCAAAATGTCCAGCAATAGAGAACTGGTTACATAAATGATAAAGTCCTATAATAAACCACATTTCACCAGCAAAAGAATAAGATGTATGAAATGTAATGGAATGACCTTCAAAATATACTGATAAGTGAGATATTCAAAGTGCTGAAGAATTATTTTAGGATGCTGCCATTTGTGTGAAAAGGAAACCTATACACATTAAAAAATACATATGCCCTTATAGGTGCATAATAGTTATGGAATATAAAACTGAAGAGTGGCTGTCCTTGGGGATGAGATAATGGAGTCAGTGCTGAGGGAGAAGATACGCATTATATAACTTCTCCTCTGTTTGAATTTTTTTGCTGTGTGTGTGTGTGTGTGTGTGTGTGTGTGTGTGTCTTGTTCAATTAGAAAATCTATTTTAAAAGAAGTGTATACTAGGGGTGCCTGGGTGGCTCAGTCGGTTAAGCATCTGACTTCAGTTCAGGTCTGATCTCACGGTTCGTGAGTTCGAGCCCCGCATCAGGCTCTGTGCTGACAGCTCAGAGCCTGGAGCCTGCTTCCGATTCTGTGTCTCCCTCTCTCTCTGCGCCTCTCCCACTCATGTTCTGTCTCTTTCTCTCAAAAATAGATGCTAAAGTTAAAAAAAAAAAAAAAGAAGTATATACTAAAGGTATGCCATCTTAAAACAAGAGTGATAATCTCAGGAGAGGGTGATTATATTTGATTATCATTTTCTTCTTTATGCTTTTAAGCACTTAACCAATTTTATAACATGAAAATGTGCTATTTCTATAATCAGAAAACTAAGTACTCTTAAAACATTCTAAAAAAGGGTAAGAAGGGATTAACTTTACCTAATTGGACAATGGCTAAAAGAAGATGAAGAAAAAGATGGTGTACTTTTTTTTTGGTCATTCATTTACACATATATACACACAGCACACAATTCAAAATATATTTCTGCAAGTAAAAATCAGTCATCAAGAAACGTAAGGAAAGGGTGCCTGGCTGCCTCAGTCGGTAGAGCATGCAACTTTTTTTTTTAATAATTTTTTTAAAATGTTTATTTAGTTTTTGAGAGAGAAAGAGAGCACATGTGCAAGTGGGGGAGGGGAAGAAAGAGAGGGAGACACAGAATCCGAAGCAGGCTCCAGGCTCCAAGTTGTCGGCACAGAGCCTGACAGCTGCAAGATCATGACCTGACCCAAAGTTGGACGCTTAACCAACTGAGCCACCCAGGCACCCCAAGCATGCAACTCTTGATCTCGGGGTTGTAAGTTGGAGCCCCACACTGGGTGTAGAGATTATTTAAAAATAAAATCTTTAAGGGGTGTCTAGGTGGCTCAGTTGGTTAAATGCCTCTTGATTTTGGCTCAGGTTTTGATCTCACAGTTGGTGAGATTGAGTCCCACATTGGGCTCCATGTTAGTACGGAGCTGCTTGGGATTCTCTCTCTCTCCCCCCTCTCTCTGCCTCTCCCTCTCTCTCCCAAAATAAAGAAACTAAATTTAAGAAAGAAAGAAAGAAAGAAAGAAAGAAAGAAAGAAAGAAAGAAAAAAAGGAAAAAAGGAAAAAAGGTGGGTAAGGAAGTACAACAAAAGAAACTAAAAGCAAGCCATCTTTTACAATCCTTTTTCAAATGGGACAAAGTTCTACCATCTGGTAGCAATGCAAACTTGCAACCACATGAATCATTATGACAGTATCATTGTGACTTTTGGACGCTTTCATCATCAAAAGAGTCTGGTGACATCACCATCAGCAAAAGATTCAAACACCAGGAGAGTATTTTACAATATCTGATTTTTTTTTTATGAAGACCCAAAAATATGATGATTGGGAAACATCCTAGGACTTCTAACATCACGAAAACTAATGGTAAGGCTCTTAGGAAGAAACTATGAAAGGTTGGGTGATCTGGTAAAATCATACGTAGGGGTCATCCCCAAACCTTGGCCTTGAAAGTATATTGTGCAAAATAGATGACACTTCAATATGGGGCTCAAAGTCACGACCCCAAGGTCAAGAGTCACATGCTCCACCAACTGAACCAGCCAGGTGCCCCATGGGTAAACAGAAATCCTATTTAACACCTTTAACATAAGCTCAGTGCATTGGCTAGAGCCAAATATTCCATGTTAGTGCTTAATGCCTTTAATTTAGATTTTTTTTTTAATTTTTTTTTTAACGTTTTATTCATTTTTGAGACAGAGAGAGACAGAGCATGAACGGGGGAGGGGCAGAGAGAGAGGGAGACACAGAATTGGAAGCAGGCCCCAGGCTCTGAGCCATCAGCCCAGAGCCCGAAGCGGGGCTCGAACTCACGGACCACGAGATCGTGACCTGAGCCGAAGTCGGCCGCCCAACCGACTGAGCCACCCAGGCGCCCCTAATTTAGATTTTTAATCACTGTTTACAAGAATATACCTTTCAGGGGCGCCTGGGTGGCGCAGTCGGTTAAGCGTCCGACTTCAGCCAGGTCACGATCTCGCGGTCCGTGAGTTCGAGCCCCGCGTCAT